>NW_022437008.1:5065162-5079598 GCF_009761245.1 Sapajus apella
TTGTGTATTTTTAGTAGAGACGGGGTTTCACCATGTTGACCAGGATGGTCTCGATCTCTTGACCTCGTGATCCACCCGCCTCGGCCTCCCAAAGTGCAGGGATTACAGCCTTGAGCCACCGCGCCCGGCAATTTTTTTTTTTTTAAGTACAGCCGGTGTTTCACCATGTTGGCTGGGCTAGTCTCATGGAGATCCGCCTGTCTCAGCCTTCCAAAGTGCTAGGATTACAGGCATAAGCCACCTCACCCGGCCAAGATCACATTAAACTAATACATTTACTTAAGTTTGCGCACACTTCTTAATGTCATATGCTGTATTTGTTTACATTTGTATGTCCCTTAGTATTTTAAAGTTCTTTCCTAATACTTTTGAACCTTTCCTGTTTATTCTACACTACTTTATCTTTTTACTGCTACTGTAAATATTAGTTTTCTTCAATTATGTATTCTGATATTTGTAAATTAGAAAGCTATTTATTTGTCGATATTAATTTGGTACCCAATTACTTAAACTTTTTATAATTTAAAACTATGTCAAAGACGACAGTGGGTGATTTCCTTAGAAAAGGCATCTCTGCAGAAGGAAGTAGTTTTCTCTATTACTCCACAAAATCCATACAACCTGAGGACGCCTCCACTCATGAAGGAATTAAGACACCTAGGATTTAATTCAGACTCATAAACACTGCAACAATTAAGTTTTCTTCAAACGAATGAGGATGACTGTGCCTAATCTAAAACCTTTGACTCCCTCATCCTGGGCTGCGTTATATGGCATTGCTTCTCAAAATGTACAATGCTATTTAGTCTTGGGCTTTGCTTAACAGCCTTATTAAAGTACCTCAAAGATTTGGGGATCTGAACAGTCTAAAGCAGGCACCCCGAAACAACAGTTCCTTTGAAACATTCTTGTTAAAAAAAAAAAAAGTCACAGTGATTTGCATTCCACTCCAATTAAAAAGAAATGCTTTTACATAAAAGCACGTTTTAAAATTATTCCCCACTTAGCTTTTCCACCCCTTCAATTTTCAAGTAAAACAGATGCTCCAGGAAGATGGCACCGTTATAATTATCAGCACTTTCGACAAGGGAAGTGCAGCTCAAACGTTACACCTCAATGTTGGTCTCCTACATCTCCCTCTTAGGCATAATCACACACAATCCCGCACCCAGTTTCACATTCACTCAACAATCTCAAACATCAGGTCAAACTTTGCGGTCAAACTCAGGGTCACACTCGCTCAAACCTGCCTCAGAGGCCCCCACCTCCGCCCCGCACGTAGGCCAGAATCTCTCAGACCCACTCCCTGCCCTCGCGCCGCGCCCCTAATGATCAGGAATCCTCCCCTTTAACCTCCCCGGTCCGACCGACCCGAGACGCCCAGATCCCACCTCCTACTTTCGCGCCACGTGGACCCAGGGGCCGTACTGACCCGCGGACAAAGACCAAAATGTCCACTCGGTGCGCTGCGCCTGCGCACCCCGAGAGCGAGGAAACACTCCCAGAAGTCTCCGCGACGCCGCCCGCCTCGGTCACCGCGGCCAGGCCCAGGCTGGTACCGGATTACCTTCTATTACCAGCAACGCCGCTCCTTAGGCCTTGGACTACATTTCCCTTGAGGCTTTGCTGGTCGGCTCTCCGTCTCCTCCCTTCCCCCAAACTTGGCCGCCTCCTCCTGTGACGATGGGGCTCTTGAGGTAAGTTGTTCCTTAGTGACAGATGAGCTCAAGCTTGCTGGAGCGTCTGGAGTAGCGACGCCCTCTTCGAAGCTTCGTGAGCGCAATGTCAAAACGGGCCAGGCCCCCACTCAGAGGTAGGAGAACGCCATTTTGTCCGTGGCCTATCTGGCTCTGGACTACAATTCCTAGACCCCACAGCGGCCTGCCGTTACGTCGTTCTTGACGTCGTGGCGAGCTCGTTAACTCCGCAAGGACCCGGACGCGACCAGGGGAGGCAGAAGGTGAGGGGTCTGGGAGTCCTGGGCGGGGCCGGGGCGTGTCCGGAGCTTCGGATCTGTTCGCGCAGGCGGGAGCCGGCTTGCAGATGCGCGGTTCTGAATGTGTCTTTGTGGCTGTATGGTCGGGTGTGGGTGTCTGCGACTGTGCGGGTGTAACCGCTTGTTTCCAGGGTGTCTATCTGGTGGTTTTTGTGTAATCACATGTGATAGTGAGTATCGGAGTGCAGGGTCCTTGTGACCAGGGGTGATATTGCGTGTGTCCCCGTTGTGTATATAGCCTGTTCGCCCTGTTCCTGGGGTGTGAGTACAGTTTTGACTGTGTGACCAGTGCGGGTACGTGCGGTTGTGATTCATGTCTCCAAGGTAGGTGAGTGGTTTTGGTTGTGTGACACTGTGGCCGTGTGCAATTTCCTGTGACTGTGTGGTGACGCCACGTGTGTATTCCTGTGTCCCTTGGGGTGTGTGTGTGTGTGTGTGTGTGTGTGTGGTGCTGTGTATGTGGGAGTGGGGTGCCACTGCTTGTGTGGGTTGCTTGTGTGAGTGTGACTGTGTGTGTCCACAGTGAATGTTCAGTTGTGACTGGGTACCATAAAGTACCTGTGATGGTCCCAGCACTTTGGGAGGCCAAGGCGGGTGGATCACGAGGTCAAGAGATCGAGACCATCCTGGTCAACATGGTGAAACCCCGTCTCTACTAAAACTACAAAAAAATTAGCTGGGCATGGTGGCGCGTGCCTGTAGTCCCAGCTACTCAGGAGGCTGAGGCAGGAGAATTGCTTGAACCCAGGAGGCGGAGGTTGCGGTGAGCCGAGATCGCGCCATTGCACTCCAGCCTGGGTAACAAGAGCGAAACTCCGTCTCCAAAAAAAAAAAAAAAAAAAAGTACCTGTGATGGTGTGTGTCCCCTGAGTGGGTGTGTGATTGTGACTATATGAGGCATTTGTTGGTATTGGTGTGGGGGGCTTATGACTATATAGGAGTGACTGTGTATCACTGTGGAGAGTAGATTATGTGACTGTGTGTGTCTTAGTGGGTGTGTGATTGTGACTGGAAAGGTATGGAGGTGACTGTGATTGTGTCCTGTTTCTAAGAGTGGATGTAGGGTCAGGCGTGGAGGCTTACACCAGCACTTTGGGAGGCCGAGGTGGGAGGATCGCTTGAGCCCAGGAGTTTGAGACCAGCCTGGCCCATGCAAAAAAAATTAAAAATTATCTAAGTGTGGTGGCCTGTGCCTGTGGTCCCAGCTACTAGGAAGCTGAGGTGGGAGGATCTTTTGAGCCTGAGAGGGTCAAGGGTGCGGTGAGCTGTGTTTGAGCCACTGCACTCCAGCCTGGGCGACAGAGTGAGACCCTGTCTCAAAAAAATAAAAGAGTGGATGTGTCATTATGTTTGTGTGACACTGACTATAGGTCCAGCACCAAGTGTGCCAGTGACTCTAGTGCTTGACCCCTGCAGGACCTTTGAAGTTAGGACAGATTTTGGCCCTGGACAGTAGTGACCTCAGCCTTCTTGAGAGACACTGGATTTAGGCAGATGCCCGGTCTTCTCTGACCACACTCCCCTGTGTGGTAGGGAAGGGGGATAATGGTTCAAAAAGGGCCTGATTGTTAATGATTCCTTTCTCTTAACCCTGCTCCAAGAAAGTTGTCAGGTTCAAGTACACCAGATTTTATTCTTCTTTCCCTGAAATCCTTCTTGTTTTTCAGGACACGCTTTTCTTTCCTTCTTCTGAAACATCAGAACCACCCCCACCATTACCCACACCCCCACCAAAGTAACCTGGTCTCCCCTGTTTGCCACAGGAGTAATTTACTGGATGCCTTGGAGATGGACTGAAAGGCCCGTATCCTCCATGCATATCTAATGTTCTTTTAAATTTTTTTCTTTACTTTTCATTTTGAATTAATTTAAGACTTTAAAATGTTACAAAAATAGAATTCCCATGTACTCTTTTTTTTTTTTTTTTAAAGTCTTAAATTAACAGACGGAGTTTCGCTCTTGTTACCCAGGCTGGAGTGCAATGGCGCGATCTCGGCTCACCGCAACCTCCGCCTCCTGGGTTCAGGCAATTCTCCTGCCTTAGCCTCCTGAGTAGCTGGGATTACAGGCACGCGCCACCATGCCCAGCTAATTTTTTGTAGTTTTAGTAGAGACGGGGTTTCACCATGTTGACCAGGATGGTCTCGATCTCTTGACCTCGTGATCCACCCGCCTCGGCCTCCCAAAGTGCTGGGATTACAGGCGTGAGCCACCGCGCCCGGCTTTTTTTTTTTTTAAGACAGAGTCTAGCTCTGTTGCCCAGGCTGGAGTGCAGTGGTGCCATCTTGGCTCACTGCAACCTCTGCCTCCCGGGTTCAAGTGATTCTCTTGCCTCAGCCTCCCGAGTAGCTGGGATTACATGCATGCACCACCACACCCAGCTAATTTCTGTATTTTTAGTAGAGACGGGGTTTCACCATTGTTAGCCAGGCTGATCTTGAGTGCCTGACCTCAGGTGGTCTGCCCGCCTCGGCCTCCCAAAGTACTGGGATTTTAGGCATGAGCCACCGCGCCCGGCCCCCATTCTTTCTACCCAGTTCCCACTTACTTATTTAAGTAACCAGTCTTGTTATTTGTTTGGTTTTATGATTAAATAAATGTAACATAAAATTTACCATTTTAGGGTGTAGTGGCTCACTCCTGTAATCCCAGCAGTTTGGGTAGAGGTAGGAGAATTGTTTGAGCCCAGGAGTTTGAGACCCGCCTTGGCAACATGATGAAACCCCATCTCTAGAAAAAATTAAAAACTAGCCAGACATTTTGGTGCATGCCTGTAGTCCCAGCTATTTGGGAGGCTGAGGTAGCAGGATCTTTTGAGTCTGGGAGGTCAAAGTTGCAGTGAGCTGTGATCATGCTATTGCATTCCAGCCTAAGTTACAGAATGAGACCCTGTCTCAAAAAAATAAATAAATAAAAATAAAAACACTGGGAAAAGGGTTTTTGGTTAGAGTTTTTATCAGAGTGGTTGCTTTTTCAGGAAGAGATTACTAAGATTATAGATGGAGATTCCTATACCTGTCTAGCTCCCATAACTTGGCCAACTTCTCCCAGACCCTTGTGATGTGGGATCCTGGGCCCTAAAGAACATCTGTGAATGCAGAGAGAGGGAACAATTAGAGAGAGAGCTTCAAGTTTTACTAGGTGTTGTAAAGATATAGCTCAACTTTCTAGAAGGATTTGTACAAAGTTTTGATGTTAGAGATCTAAAACAGCATGGTTTTGCTGGGTCAAAATCAACTTGTAGGCTGGGCACAGTGGCTCACACCTGCAATCCCAGCACTTTAGGAGGCTGAGGTGGGAGGATCACTTAAGGCCAGGAGTTCAAGACCAGCCTGAGCAACATATCAAGACCCTGTCATTACAAAAAAATTTTAAATTAGCCATGTGGGCTGGGTGTGGTGGTTCATGCCTTTAATCTCAGCACTTTGGGAAGCCAAGGCAGGTGGATCATGAGGTGAGGCAATCGAGACCATTCTGGCCAACTAAGATACAAAAAAAAATCAGCGGGTGTGGTGGTGTGCACCTGTAGTACCAGCTACTCGGGAGGCTGAGGCAGGAGAATTGCTTCAACCCGGGAGGCAGACGTTGCAGTGAGCCAAGATCGTGCCACTGCACTCCAGCCTGATGACAGAGCAAGACTCTGTCTCAAAAAAAACCAAAAACAAACAAACAAAAAAAACTAGCCAGGTGTAGTGGTGTACATGTGGTCTCAGCTACTTGGGAGGCTGAAGCAGGAGAATCACCTTAGCCCAAGAGGTTGAGGCTGTGATCACACCAATGCCCTCCGGCTTGGGTAAGAGTGAAATCCTGTCTCAAAAAAAAAAAAAAAAAAAAAATCATCCTGTAACTCATAATCCGAATTTTGTTTCACAATGTGGGTATGCAGACAATCCCTTTGAGACATATAGAGCTGGAATTGGACAGCTCTGCTGTTATTTCTAAAGCTTCCTCTTTTTTAAAATTGCTCTTTCTCCTATTGACCAAGTGTCTGAGTCTGAATTTTTATGTAGTCAAAGTATAGCCTAATTGGTGTACTGGTTAGGACAGGCTAAGTTATGCTGTGGTGGCAAACAACCCCTGAAAGTGAGTGGCTTACAGAATAACGTTGTATTTCTACTCATGTACCTGTCTACTGTGGATCAACAGAAACAGGGTTCCATACCAAAGAAGGCCCCACCACCCTCTGGCTGCACCATCTTAAACACAGTTGGTCACCACATCCACAAAGAGGAAGATTGGAGAATTGTGCAGTCTTTCTGGTGTCAGCTAAGTGACAGTCATCACCTCAGCTGAGATTAATTGGCTAAAAGCAGTGCTTGGCCCTGCCTAAGTGCAAGGGACTGGAAAATGTCGTTTTCTATGTGCCCAAAACTGGATAATGGTGAAACATTAGTAATGTCCACCACACTGGCTAAGACCCATTTCTTTTTCTGTATTTAGGAAGTTGCTTCTGTAAATTAGATGTGATTTCTTTTTGGAGCAAGGAGGACATCCCTGGACTGTGGAAAGAGGGTTGACAAGGAGCCTGTGCACAAGCCAGCAAGGGGACTGAGGAAGCGGGAACTGAGGAAGCCTTTCAGATGAAAGGCCACCTCTGCATAAGGCCAGGACACGCCCCTTAAAGGCTTTAGCACAGAGAAAATCAAGCTCCCCTTCAATATGCAGGTTCCCAAAGGTACCTCACTGCTACTCCTGAATCACTCCATTCATAGCTCCTTTTATAATCCACTCCCCCATCGAGGAGAATTAATTATATTACTTATCATTATAGAATATATGCTTGCTGGGTACAGTGTGGCTCATGCATGTCATCCCAACACTTTGGGAGGCCGAGGTGGGCAGATCACTTGAGGCCAGGAGTTCGAGACCAGCCCGGCCAAAATGCTGAAACCCCGTCTCTACTAAAACTACAAAAATTAGTCAGGCATGGTGGTATGCACCTGTAATCCCAGCTACTCCAGAGGCAGAGGCAGGAGAATTGCTTGAACCTGGGAGGTGGAGGTTGCAGTGAGCTGAGATCACGCCACTGCACTCCAGTAAGGTGAGACCCGGTTTCAGACATACACATATACACCCACGTATGTGCACACTTTAGGGAAAAACTTGAATATGCAGAAAAAAAAGAAAGATCCCCCATAATCATATCACATAGAGACAAATATACAAATTTAATTGAAAATCCTTTTGGGCCGGGTGTAGTGGCTCATGCCTGTAATCCTGGCACTTTGGGAGGCCGAGGTGGGTGGATCACCTGAGGTCAGGAGTTCAAGACGAGCATGGCCATCATGGTGAAACCCCATCTTTTAATTAAAAAAAAAAAAAAAAAAAGTCGGGCGCGGTGGCTCACGCCTGTAATCCCAGCACTTTGGGAGGCCGAGGCGGGTGGATCATGAGGTCAAGAGATCGAGACCATCCTGGTCAACATGGTGAAACCCCGCCTCTACTAAAACTACAAAAAATTAGCTGGGCATGGTGGTGTGTGCCTGTAATCCCAGCTACTCAGGAGGCGGAGGTTGCGGTGAGCCGAGATCGCGCCATTGCACTCCAGCCTGGGTAACAAGAGCGAAACTCTGTCTCAAAAAAAAAACAAAAAAACAAAAAAGGAAATCCTTTTAGTCCGTCTTCTATGCTGCATACACACAAGCATACATGTGTAAATATATATTTTTTTCTTGTAAGTATAGGATTACACTACACTTGCTATTTTGTAACCTACGTTTTTCACCTAATGTTATTTGTTTTACATCGTTATATGAACAAAGATATGTAGGCTGGGTGCGGTGGCTCACACCTGTAATCCCAGCACTTTGGGAGGCCAAGGCGGGCAAATCATGAGGTTAGGAGTTCGAGACCAGCCTGGCCAACATGGTGAAACCCTGTCTGTAATAAAAATACAAAAATTAGCAAGGTGTGGTGGTACATGCCTGTAATCCTAATTACTCAAGAGACTGAGGCAGGAGAATTGCTTGAACCCAGGAGGCAGAGGTTGCAGTGAGCTGAGGTCATGCCATTGCACTCCAGCCTGGGTGACAGGTGAGACTCTGTCTCAAAAAAAAAAAAAAAAAAAAAAAACTCTGACTTATACCCTTGAGATGTAGACCATTCACAGGACTCCAGACTCAGCAGCTGCTAGCCTTACAGTCCGTGAGGAAGTGATGTTCTGCAGGAAAACAGTAGATGGTCAGAAGGTAGTGAGTTATCTCCATTGATTGTTCACAGTGAGTTATGGATTGAATTCCTTGTTCTATTCTTCCCCCTCTTTTTACTACTGTACTTGTCTAGTCTTAAAAAAATAAAGAAAACAGTAGGGAGGGCTCAGATGAGAAATAAGGAGTGCTGGCTCAAGAGGCTTCTAGAAACTGAGTTCCCTTTGAAGGCAGCACTCTGGATGTGCAGGTATGTGAGCAAGATGCCTGCATTATTGGGGCTTTCTTGCTTCTGCCTGGTGAGTCTAGCTGGGGCTGGAGGCATTGACAGAGCCTATGGTATGCATGGTGTAGCCCCATTTTGGACTTGGAAGGAAGAAACAGAGCCAGTGACATGCCCAGGAGGTTTGCCTATTGAGCCCAGAGAAGCTAGAAGACTTCATTTAGGGATATCTTACTCAAGGTTCGGCCTGCATAGATGGTCTCTGTTCCTAGCCTGATGGTGCTGTCCTCATCCTTAGGGGTCAAGTGGGTAAGTCTCAGTGGTAAGATCCTCGTTGGTTAGCATCAACAAAATGGGACCGTGTCAGCCGTAATCCCTTCCTCAGTGGTGCCTGGGTTCTCTGTCAGTGCTGGAGCACATCTGCCTGAAACCATCTTGCTGCAGGCTGGGCAGGGTGGCTCACACTTGTAATCCCAGCACTTTTGGAGGCCGAGATGGGCGGATCACCTGAGGTCAGGAGTTCGAGACCAGCCTAACCAACATGGAGAAACCCCATCTCTATTAAAAATACAAAATTAGCCGGGCATGGTGGTGCATGCCTGTAATTCCAGCTACTCAGGAGGATGAGGCAGGAGAATCGCTTGAACCTGAGAGGCAGAGGTTATGGTGAGCTGAGATTGCGCCATTACACTCCAGCCTGGGCAACAAGAGCGAAACACTGTCTCAAAAAAAAAAAGAAAAAGAAAAGAAACCAACTTGCCAGTTTTGAGTTCCTTACTGTTTAGGAAGGGACTGAGTTTTGTTAACTCTAAGGTTTGTATTTCTGTCTTGCTTTTGTTTTTTTTTTATTAAACCGAGTGTTACTCTGTCACCCAGGCTGGAGTGCAGTGGCGCGATCTCAGCTCACTGAAACCTCCACCTTTCAGGTTCAAGCAGTTCTCCTGCCTCAGACTCCCAAAGTGCTGGGATTTATAGGCATGAACCACCACACCTGGCCAACTCTGTACTTTTTTTTTTTTTTTTGAGATGGAGTCTCGCCCTGTCACCCAGGCTGGAGTGCATTGCTGAGATCTCGGTTCACTGCAACCTCCACCTCCTGGGGTCAAATGATTCTTCTGTGTCAGCCTCCTGAATAGCTGGGATTATAGGTGCCCACCACCATGCCCAGCTAATTTTTGTATTTTTATTAGAGACAGCGTTTCACCGTGTTAGCCAGGCTGGTCTCGAACTCATGATCTCATGATTCATGATCCACCTGCCTTAGCCTCCCAAAGTACTGAGATTAGAGGCGTGAGTCACCGCACCCAGCCAACTTAGTAGTTCTTAGTGTTAGTTCTTGTGTGGAAGGACATGGAGAGGGTGAGAGAAGCAGTTTTGAGACATTGGAAGTACAGTTAGTTCTTTTAAGCTCCTCTATTTGGGAGTGCTGAGGCAAGCTGGGTTTATCAGAGGTTACTCCATCTCCCCCCATTCTGCTTTTACAGGACTCTGTACTTGTCCAAGAGAAGAATCCAGAGAAATCAGAGCAGGTCAAATAGTTCTAAAAGCCATGGCTCAGGTATGTTGAAATTTCTTCTATCCTTAGAATAATCTGTCTTCCCCCCAGATTATATAAACATTTGTGCTCTTTTTCCTGAAACTTCCCTGTATCCTTCTCACAGTTCATCCATTCCAGGAGATGAGTGATGGTGCCCACGTCCCTTGGTGGCCCTCTGCTCTCCAGCATTGTCCACGTGTCTGTAGTGCCCTTAGCAGAGCATAGGCTGGGCGTGGTGGCTCACGCCTGTAATCCCAGCACTTTGGGATGCTGAGGCAGGCGAATCGCTTGAGGCCTGGAGTTCGAGATCAGCCTGGCCGACATGGTGAAACCCCATCTCTACTAAATATATAAAAAATTAGCCGGGCATGGTGGTGCATGCCTATAGTCCCTGCTACTTGGGAGGCTGAGACAGGAGAATCGCTTGAACCCAGGAGACAGAGGTTGTAGTTATCCAAGATTGCCCCACTGCACTCCACTCTGGGCGGCAGAGTGAGACTCTGTCTCAAATAAGTAAATAAATAAATAAATGCTCTTAGCAGAGCACCAGTACAGTAGAAATACCTTCTCTTGAGAGAAATATGAGAGTCTCCCATATCATAACTATGGTTGAATGGGGCCAAAGATGAAATAAAATAGTTTCATCTTTTCCATTGTCTTGGGTGGTTTCTTTCTTCTATGTTTTTGTTTCATTTTGTTTTTTCAGAAAGAGTCTTGCTTGTCACCCAGACTAGAGCACAGTGTCACAATTATGGCTCAATGCAGCCTCCACCTCCGGGTTGAAGCAATCCTCCTGCCTCAGCCTCCCAAGTAGCTAGGACCACAGCCACATGCCACCACTCCCAGCTAATGTCTCCCTATCTTCTGGGCTCAAGGAATCCTCTAACCTCAGCCTCCTAGTACTGGAATTATAGACATGAGCCACCGAATTTGGCCTCTTCATTCTATTTTTAAATGTCACTCCCTCTTTAAAAAAATCACAAAACATTTAAAACTGTCCAAATATCTATCTCTACATAGATTAGATACATGATAGATAGATAGATAGATATAATGGGCTGGACTCAGTGGTGGCAGGTGCCTATAATCCCAGCTACTCAAGAGGCTGAGGTAGCAGAATTGCTTGAACCCAGAAGGCCAAGGTTGTAATGAGCAGATAACATGCCACTGCACTCCAGCCTGGGCGACAGGGCAACACTGTGTCTCAAAAAATATATGTGTGTAGATAGATAGATAGATGTATAAACATATCTATAATATATATTTGGCATAAAGAATAATGAAATGAATACTATGTTAATCCATTTTTATGTTGATATAAAGGAATACCTGAGGCTAGGTAATTTTTTTTTTTTTTTTTTTTTTTTTTTTTTCCGAGACGGAGTTTCGCTCTTGTTACCCAGGCTGGAGTGCAATGGCGCGATCTCGGCTCACCGCAACCTCCGCCTCCTGGGTTCAGGCAATTCTCCTGCCTCAGCCTCCTGAGTAGCTGGGATTACAGGCACACACCACCATGCCCAGCTGATTTTTTGTATTTTTAGTAGAGACAGGGTTTCACCATGTTGACCAGGATGGTCTCGATCTCTTGACCTCGTGATCCACCCGCCTCGGCCTCCCAAAGTGCTGGGATTACAGGCTTGAGCCACCGCGCCCGGCTAGGTAATTTATTTTAAAAAAAAAAAAAAAAGGTTGAGCCTTTGAGGGTGCATTGGCTCACGCCTATAGTCCTAGTACTTTGGTAGGCTGAGGTGGGCAGATCACTTCAGTCCAGGAGTTTCAGACCAGCCTGGCAATATAGCAAAACCTCATCTCTGCAAAAAATGCAGATATTAGCCAGGCGTGGTGGCAGATGTCTGTAGTCCCAGCTGCTTAGGAGGCTGAAGTTGCAGCAAGCTGAGATTGCGCCACTGCACTCCAGCCTGAGTGACGGAGTAAGACCTTGTCTCAAAAAAAAAAAAAAAAAAAGGAAAAAGAGAAAGAAAAATAACTGGTTTATTTGGCTTACAGTTCTGATGGCTGGAAAGTTTGAGATCAGGTGTCTAGTGAAAGCCTCAGGCTGCCACCACTCATGGTGGAAGGCAGAGGTTGCAGTGAGCTGAGATCTCGCCACTGCACTCCATCTTGGGTGAAAGAGCAAAACTCCATCTCAAAAAAAAAAAAAATAGAAAATATATTGTGTAGGGGGAATATACATAAGGGGAAGCCCATATGTGTATCACATGGCAAGAGGGGAAACAAGACAGACAGAAGGAAGGTGCCAGGCTCTTTTCACAACCAGCTGTCATGAGAACTAACAGAGTGAGAATCTACCTCCCAGGAGGGCATTAATCTATTCATGATGGATCCACTCCCACAACCCAAACACCTCTCGCTCGGGCCCACCTCCAGCACTGGGCATCAGAGTTCAACATGTGGTTTGGAGGGGACAAACATCTCAACCATAGGAAGTTCCAATATATTCATCACCCAGATTAAGATATCACCCAAGCAACCTGCATCCCCTTTCCTGACAATATCCCTTCCCATATCTCATTCTCATTCCCACCAGTGGTTATGACGCTTTCAATTTTGTGTTTATCCCTCCGTTGACTTCCATAATACTTTTGCCATATATGACAGCATACTAAGAAATATTACTGTGGGTTTTTTTGTTTTTTCTTTGAGATGGAGTTTTGCCCCTGTTGCCCAGGCTGGAGTGCAGTGGCGCAATCTTGGCTCACCGCAACCTCCACCTCCCAGGTTCAAGCGACTCTTCTGCCTCAGCCTCCAGAGTAGCTGGGATTACAGGCATGCGCCACCATGCCTGGCCAATTTTGTATTTTTAGTAGAGACAGGGTTTCGCCATTTTGGTCAGGCTGGTATTGAACTCCCGACCTCTGGTGATCTGGGGTTTTCTGTTTTTAAATTTGAGGTAAAATTATCGTATTTTATATTTCTGTGACAGTTTGTTTTTTTTTTTGTTTTTTGTTTTTTGTTTTTTTTTAAGACAGAATCTTGCCCTGTCACCCAAACTGGAATGCAGTGGTACAATCTCAGCTCACTGTAACCTCCCGGGTTCGAACGATTCTTCTGCCTCAGCCTCCTGAGTAGCAGGGATTACAGGTGCCCACCACCATGCCTAGCTAACTTTTTTGTATTTTTAGTAGAGACAGGGTTTTACCATGTTGGCCAGACTGGTCTTGAACTCCTGACATCAGGTGATCTGCCTACCTTGGTCTTCCAAAGTGCTGGGATTACAGGTGTAAGCCACCATGTGGCCTGTGACAAAATTTTTGCACTCCACACAATATATTTTCCTTTTTTTTTTTGAGACGGAGTTTCGCTCCTTTGCCCAGGCTGGAGTACAGGGCGTGATCTTGGCTTATTGCAACCTCTACCTTCCAGTTTCAAGTGATTCTCCTGCCTCAGCCTCCCGAGTAGCTGGGATTACAGGCAGGCACCAACCACCACGCTCAGCTAATTTTTGTATTTTTAGTGGAGACAGTAATTCACCATGTTGGCCAGACTGGTCTCAAACTCCTGACCTCGTCATCTGCCCGCGTTGGCCTCCCAAGTGCTGGGATTACACGCATGAGCCACAGTGCCCAGCCTCACACAATATATTTTCAAATCATTCATGTTACACTGTGTGCACTAGATCAGCAGTTCTCAAAAGTCTAGTCCAGGACCTTGAGCCCCTTTAAAAGGTCTGCAAGGTCAAAATCATTATTATTATTGTTAAAGTAAACAGAGATGGAGTCTCGCTATGTTGACCAGGCCAGTCTTAAACTCCTGGCCTCAAGCAATCGTCTCATCTCAGCTTCCCAAAGTGCTGGGATTACTGGCGTGAGCCACCACGTCCAGGCCATTATTATTATTTTTAATAGAGGCAGAGTCTTGCTCTATTTCCCAGGAGGGAGTGCAGTAGTACGATCACAGCTCACTGTAGCCTGAACTCCCAGGCTCAAGTGATCCTCCCACCTCAGCCTCCTGAGTAGCTGGGACTACAGGCGTGCACCACCAGACCCACATAATTTTTAAATTTTTAAATTTTATATGTGTGTGTGTGTGTGTGTGTGTGTGTGTGTGTATAAAAACCTAAAATCCTCAATCCTGCAACCTTAAATCCTGTAATCCCAGCACTTTGGGAGGCCAAGGCAGGCAGATCACTTGAGGTCAGGGTTCGAGACCAGCCTGGCCAACATGGTGAAACCCTGTCTCTACTAAAAATACAAAAATTAGCCAGGCATGGTGGCACATGTCTGTAATTCCAACTGCTCAGGAGGCTGAGGCACAAGAAGCGCTTGAATCTGGGAGGCAGAGGTTTCAGTGAGCCAAGATCGCATCAGTGCACTCCAGACTGGCTGATAGAATGAGACTCTGTCTCAAAAACAATAGTAATAAATTTAAATTTATCTGATCTCAAGTGATCTGCCTGACTTGGTCCCCCAAAGTGTTGGTATGACAGGCCAGCATACCAGCTGGTGTGCCACCACGCCCGGCCAAAATGTACTTTTTTTTTTTTTTTTTTTTTTTTTTGAGACGGAGTTTCACT
>NW_022437008.1:5079998-5100986 GCF_009761245.1 Sapajus apella
CACCATACCCAACTTCGTGTTTTTAAATTTAAATTTAAGTTTTTGTTTGTAGAGATGGGATCTCACTACATTGCCCTGGCTGGTCTTGAACTCCTGTTCTCAAACGATCCTCCTATCTCAGCCTCCCAAAATGTTGGAATTATAGGGTTAGCCACTGTACCTGGCCAGAACTTTTGTTAATGCTGGTTACATCTATCAACATTTTCCCACCTTAGAAATTAAAAGAAAGAGGCCAGGCACAATGGCTCACTCCTGTAATCCCAGCACTTCAGGAGGACGAGGTGGGCAGATCACCCGAGGTCAGGAGTTTGAGACCAGCTTGGCCAACATCAGGAAACCCTTATCTATGAAAAAATACAAAAATTAGCTGGGCGTGGTGGTGGGTGCCTGTAATCCCAGCTACTCTAGAGGCTAAGGCAGGAGAATGAGTTGAATCCGGGAGTGGAGGTTGTGGTAAGCCAAGATCAAGCCACTGCACTACAGCCTGGAAGACAGCAAGACTCTGTCTCAAAAAAAGAAAAAAATGTACAATTAAGTTACTATTGACTATAGTCACCCTGTTGTGCTATCAAATAGTAAGTCTTATTCTTTCTATTTTTTGTACTCATTAACCATCCCCACCTCCCCCTCAGCCTCCCACTACCCTTCCCAGCCTCTTGTAATCATCCTTCTACTCCCTATGAATGACCATGAGTTGAATTGTTTTGATTTTTGGATCCACAAATAAGTGAGAACATGCAGTTTGTCTCTCTGCGCCTGGCTTATTTCACGTAGCATAATGACCTCCAGTTCCATTCATGTTGTTGCAGATGACCGGATCTCTGTTCTCGTGGTTGAATAGTCCTCTATTGTGTATATGTACCACATTTTCTTTATCCATTCATCTGTTGACAGACACTTGGGTTGATTCCAAATCTTGGGTATTGTGGACAGTGCCATGGCAAACATGGAGTGCAGATATCTCTTCGATACATTGATTTCCTTTCTTGTGGGTATATACCTAGCAGTTTGATTGCTGGACCACAGGGTAGCTCCATTTTTAGTTTTGTTTGTTTGTTTGTTTGTTTTTTGTTTATTTTTAAAGACGGGGTTTCACCATGTTTGTCAGGCTGGTCTTAAACTCCCGACCTCAGGTGATCCGCCCGCCTTGGCCTCCAAAGTGCTTGGATTACAGGCGTGAGCCACCACGCCCGGCCCCATTTTTAGTTTTTTGAGGAACCTCCAAACTGTTCTCCATAGTGGTAGTTCTAATTTACACTCCCAACAATAGTGTACCCTCCTCTTCACATCTTAGGTTCCCTTCTCTTCACATCTTAACCAGCATTTGTTACTGCCTCTCTTTTGGATATAAGCCACGTCAACTTACACATTGTATTTAGGCTAAGTGCACGAAAATAATGGAAGAAGATACAATATTATGCAACCAGTAACAGCTCCTGTCTTTCTGCCGGTCTGGCTGGCTACCTTCCTTTCCTCCTTCCTTCTCTCTTCCTTCTTTCATTTTTATGTATTTATTTTTATTGTTTTTGAGATGGGATCTTGCTCTGTCGCCCAGGCTGGAGTGCAGTAGCATGATCTCAGTTCACTGCAACCTCCACCTCCCAGGTTCAAGCAATTCTCCTGCCTCAGCTTCCTGAGTAGCTGGGACTACAGGCATGCACCATCATGCCCAGGTATATTTTTTGTTTGTTTGTTTGTTTTGAGACAGAGTCTCGCTCTGTCACCCAGGCTGGAGTGCAGTGGCACAATCTTGGCTCACACTGCAACCTCCATCTCCTGGGTTCAAGCGATTCTCTTGCCTCAGCCTCCTGAGTAGCTGGGATTACAGGTGTGCACCACCATGCCTGGCCAATTTTTTATATTTTTAGTAGAGACAGGGTTTTGCCATGTTGGCCAGGCTGGATGTTTGTTTGTTTGTTTGTTTGTTTGTTTTTTGAGACAGAGTCTTGCTCTTGTTGCCCAGACTGGAGTGCAGTGGCACGATCTCAGTAGACTACAACCTCTGCATCCTGGGTTCAAGCGATTCTGCTGCCTCAGCCTCTAGAGTAGCTGAGATTACAGGCTTCTGCCACCACACCTGGATAATTTTTTGTATTTTTAGTAGAGATGGGGTTTCACCATGTTGGTCAGGCTGGTCTTGAACTCCTGACCTCAGGTGATCCACCCACCTCAGCCTCCCAAAGTGCTGGAATTTCCACCATACCCAGCTGCCAGGCTGGTCTCAAATTCCTGACCTCAAATGATCCACCTTCCTGAGCCTTTCAAAGTGCTAGGATTATAGGCGTGAGCCACCACGCCTAGGTTGGACTCATTTTTGAAAGATGTTATTATTTGCCAGGCCCAGATTTTCTGTGTGTTTTGTGTATTTCGCTATTTCACTTATTTATGGGACCCCACTTAGCTGTTCTCTGCTCATTCCCAGGCCTGTATGGAAGACAGAAGTATTCTGCTGTCTGCAGACAGTTTTATCTGTAGCCACAGGAATGCTCAAGATCATATAGGCCTCAAGTCACATAACTCTGCTTATCATACTTCCTTCATGGCCCAGGCCTGTAGCCCCAGCTTCCTTCGCGCTTCATTACCTCCCTCCTCCAGTGCCCTTCTTCATCTCCTCGTAAATGTCCTTGGCCAGGTGCAGTGGCTCTCATCTCAGTGCTTTGGGAGGCTGAGGCAGGATCACTTGAGACTAGGAGTTTGAGACCAGCCTGGGTAACATAGTGAGATTCTGTCTCTACAAAAAAATATTAAAAATAAAAATTAGCCAGGTATGGTGGTGTACCCCTGTAGCCCCAGCTGCTCGGGAGGCTGAGGTAGGAGGATTGCTTGAGCCCAGGATGTCGAGGCTGCAGTGAGCCATGAACGTACCACTGCACAGCAGCCTGGGTGACCGAGCAAAATCCCATCTCAAAAAACAACAACAACAACAACAACAACAACTTGAGGCTGGGTGCAGTGGCTCACACCTATAATCTCAACACTTTGGAAGGCCGAGTCGGACAGATCACTTGAGGCCAGGAGTTTGAGACCAGCCTGGCCAACATGGAGGAACCTTGTCTCAACTAAAAATACAAAAAACATTAGCTGGGTGTGGTGGTGGGTATCTGTAACCCCAGTTACTTGGAAGGCTGAGCCAGGAGAATTGTTTGAACCTGGGAGGCAGAGGTTGCAGTGAGCCAAGACTGCACCACTGAACTCCAGCCTGGGCAACAGAGTGAGACTGTCTCAAAAAAAAAAAAAAAAAAAAAAAAAAAAAGGGAACATTGGGCAATTAGAGCTTAATCTGTTGATTGGGAAATTATCGATACTTTTATTAAGTATGATAAATTATTAGGTGTTTTTCTAAGAAAAGTGGATAATCTGTTGGGTGCTAAAGTATCTGTAGTTGAAGTATTATGATGTTTGGCATGTGAGGTTTGCTTCGCGGTACATGGGGAGTAAAAGATAGAAGGGAAGAGATAAAACAGTGTGCATCTTGTTTCGTTTTGTCTTTTGAGATGGAGTTTCACTCTTGTTGCCCAGGTTGGAGTGCAATGGCGCGATCTCGGCTCATGGCAACCTCCGCCTCCCAGGTTCAAGCATTCTCCTGTCTCAGCCTCCCGAATAGCTGGGATTATAGGCGTGCGCCACCATGCCTGGCTAATTTTTTATTTTTAGTAGAGATGGGGTTTCTCCATGTTGGTCAGGTTGGTCTCAAACTCTTGACCTTGTAATTCGCCTGCCTCAGCCTCCCAGAGTGCTGGGATTACAGGCGTGATCAACCATGCTCAGCCAGCATCTTGTTAACTATTGAAGCAAACTGATCCGAATGGGAGGGTCATTACTACATACTATTCTCTGTACTTTTGTGCATTTTGAAAATTTTCATTAAAAAAAGTGAAAAAGTTGAATATACATTAATGCATGGGTTTATTGTTTCAGGGATTGGTGACATTCAGAGATGTGGCCATAGAGTTCTCTCTGGAAGAATGGAAGTGCCTGGAACCTGCTCAGAGGGACCTGTACAGGGAGGTGACTCTGGAGAACTTTGGTCACTTGGTATCGCTAGGTAAGGAGATTGTATCACATGGACCAGATGGGAAGCAAGGTACCTGGGACTGCAACCATGCCTAAAGGGGTGAGGAGAGGAAACTGTCACAGAGACGCTACAAACTATAGAGAAGAGCCCGGCCAGCAATAGCTGTAGCTACTTCCAGAGCTCCGGATCAGAGGAGGGAGGTAGAGGGGTGAGAAATGCCTGGTGCCCTCTCTCCTCCTGTTCACTGATCTTCAGTTGGTGCTTCCTGTCTGCCAAAGCCAGTGAGAAGCCAGAAGGCATAGGTATTGCAGTCCTTACAGTGAGCTGTCGGGATCCCAGAGCAAGGCACGGAACAAGGCCAGGAGCATCAAGGAACAGATTGGAAGGGAAGAAGGGGCTCATGGAGAGTGATCACAAATATCTGCTCAAATAATTCAGGACTAGCCTTCTAGAATTTCTGGTTTCTTCACTGCGAATTTCTAGGGTAACTTACAAAAGTTTCTGACTGAATTTCTGGTGACTGAAAAGTTGCTTTGTGCTTTGCGGAACTGGAAGCAAGTCATTTCATTGGGCACGTCGGTCTTCCCATGCTTTGGACAACCTTCCCCTTCCTTGTGATGGCGTTTTTCCATGGTAACTGGGGAACTGGGTTTGGATTTTGGAGCAGTCTGATCACACCCCGTTTCTTTTGCTGTAAACAGGACTCTCCATTCCTAAGCCTGATGTCATCTCCTTACTGGAGCAAGGGAAAGAGCCCTGGATGATTGCAAATGATGTGACAGGACCATGGTGCCCAGGTGAGCGAGCGCTGATTCCATGGTAGGAGGTCCCTGGGTGAGTCAACTGACAGCAGTAACTTGAGTTACTGTGGAAACGTCCCTGAAAGCCCTACTGTGGAAGAAAGGGTGAGCAAAGACCTTACTAGTGTCAGCTCCCAAGGGACCCTTGTCCTACTCCCATTAATTCCTGTTTTCTCTTATCTCACATTTTCCTTCCTTTTTAAAAAGAGATACACCCATTCCTTCCCCAGTGGCCACCTTTTTAACTATACTTTGTATCCCTTTTTTTTTTTTTTTTTTTGAGACGGAGTTTCGCTCTTGTTACCCAGGCTGGAGTGCAATGGCGCGATCTCGGCTCACCGCAACCTCCACCTCCTGGGTTCAGGCAATTCTCCTGCCTCAGCCTCCTGAGTAGCTGGGATTACAGGCACGCGCCACCATGCCCAGCTGATTTTTTGTATTTTTAGTAGAGACGGGGTTTCGCCATGTTGACCAGGATGGTCTCGATCTCTTGACCTCGTGATCCACCCGCCTCGGCCTCCCAAAGTGCTGGGATTACAGGCTTGAGCCACTGCGCCCGGCCCCTTTTTTTTAAGAGACAGGATCTCACTTTGTCACCCACACTGGAGTGCAGTGGCATGAACATAGCTCACTACAGCCTCCATCTCCTGGGCTTAAAAAGTGGGATTACAGGTGTGAGCCACGGTACCCAGCCGGATCCTTTTTTCTACAAGTATCTTCATCCCTTAGAAAAACTTATTTTCTTGGCCAGGTGCAGTGGCTCACACCTGTAATCCCAGCACTTTAGGAGGCCAAGGTGGGAGGATCACCTGAGGTCAGGAGTTCAAGACCAGCCTGACCAACATGGTGAAACCCTGTCTCTACTAAAAATACAAAAATATAGCTGGGCATGGTGGTGGGCGCCTGTAGTTCCAGCCACAGTACTCGGGAGGCTGAGGCAGGAGAATCGCTGGAATCTGGGAGGTGGAGGTTGCAGTGAGCTGAGATCATGCCATTGCACTCCAGCCTGGGTGACAAGAGTGAAACTCTGTCTCAAAAAAAAAAAAAAAACCAAAACAGTAAAACTTATTTTCCTGGCTGGGTGCAGTGGCTCACACCTGTAATCTCAGCACTTTGGAAGGCCGAGGTAGGCAAATCACTTGAGGCCAGGAGTTCAAAACCAGCCTGGCCAAGATGGTAAAACCCCATCTCTACTAAAAATACAGAAATTAGCTGGGCCTGGTCACACACACCTGTAATCCCAGCTACTCGGGAGGCTGAGGCAAGAGGACTGCTTGAACCCAGAAGGCAGAGGTTGCAGTGGGCTGAGATTGCACCACGGCACGCTAGCTTGGGCATTGGAGTAAGACTATGTCTCAAAAAAAAAAAAAGAAAAAGGAAAACTTATTTTCTTGAAACTGCTTTTTATTTTATCTAATTCAGCAATTCATTTATTCTGTAGTAGTGGAGGGCACAGATGCTGGAGTCAGACCGCTTGACTTCAAGTCCTAGCTCTGCCCCTTAGTAGCTCTGTGAGTTTGCATAAATTACTTAAATTCCCTGTGCTTCAGATTCCCTCTTGGCAGGTGGGATAAAAAATATTGCTGTTACACCAGGTGCAGTGGCTCACGCCTGTAATCCCAGCACTTTGGGAGGCTGAGGCAGGTGGATCGCTGGAGGTCAGGAGTTCGAGACCAGTCTAGTCTGGCCAACATGGTAATACCCCATCTCTACTAAAAATATAAAAATTATCTGGACATGGTGGCGCACATCTGTAATCACAGCTGCTTGGGAGGCTGAGGCACAAGAATCACTTGAACCAGGGAGGCAGTGGTTACAGTGAGCTGAGATCGCGCCATTGCACTCCAGCCTGGAAAGCAGAGACTCCATCTCAAAACATATGTATATGTATTGCTGTTATATGAACTAATAGTGTGAAAGTGCCCAGAAAGGCAATTGTGATAACTACATAAATGTTAGTGAGTATTCTCAATTCGCACTTGGTGGACAGTATTGGAATCTGTGAATCCTCAATCATCAGTTCCCCTCTCCTAACTTCTCTGCTATTGTTGTCATTTTTTATTTTTCATCTGGAATCATTTTCTCTCTATCTGAATAAGACTCTTAAGGTTTCCCTCAGTTTTTGGCCACATGAAAATACTTTTTTTTTTCTTTAAAAATGACATTTATCAGCCTGAGCAACATTGCAAGACTCCTTCTTTACAAAAAATACAAAAAGTATCCAGGCATGGCAGCATGCACCTGTAGTCCCAGCTAATCAAGAGGCTGAGGCACCACTTGATCCTGGGCGGTCAAGGCTGCAGTGAGCCATGATTGTGCCACAGCACTCCAGCCTGGGCGACAGAGCAAGACTTCAATAATTAAATTACACACACACACACACACACACACACACACTTTTTTTTTTTTTCTGAGACGGAGTCTTGCTCTGTCGCCCAGGTTGGAGTGTACTAGCTTAATCTCAGCTCACTGCAGCCTCCACCTCCCGGGTTCAAGCCATTCTCCTGCCTCAGCTTCCTGAGTAGCTAGGATTATAGGCGTGTGCCACCACACCCAGATAATTTTTGTACTTTCAGTAGATACAAGGTTTCACTATGTTGGCCAGGCTGGTCTCAAACTCCTGAGCTCAAGTGATCTGCCCACCTGGACCTCCCAAAGTGCTGGGATTACAGGCATGAGCCACCGCACCCAGCCAGCTGACCCTCTTAATGAGTATTTTTTGGTAGGTTGTTTCTCACTTTGTGTTTGTCTAATGTTTTCTCACAATGAGATTCTGCATTTTTGCAAACTGCAATCTGTGGATCAAATACCGTCCATAACCAGCTTTTTATACAGCACTAGAGCCAAGAACAGTTTTCACATTTTGAAAGGATCAAAAAAAAAAAAAAAGAGAATGTGCTGTAGAGACCTTGTATGTTCCACAAAGCCTGAAACATTTACCATCGGGCCATTCACAGAAAAAGTGCAGTGGCGTGATCTCAGTTCATTGCAACCTCAGCCTCCCAGGTTCAAGCAATTCTCCTGCCTCAACTTCCCAAGTAGTTGGGACTACAGGTGTGCACCACCATGCCTGGTTAATTTTTGTATTTTTAGTAGAAACAGTATTTCACCATGTTGGCCAGGCTGGTCTCAAACTCCTGACCTCAAGTGATCTGCCCTAGGCCTCCCAAAGCTCCCAAAGTGCTGGGATTACAGGCGTGAGCCACAGCACCTGGCCTTCCCACTTTCACTTCTAAGGACCCTTGTGAATATATTGTGTCCACCCAGATAAACCGGGATAATCTCACCATTTTGTAGTAATCAACTGATTAGCAATTTTTTTTTTTTTTTTTGAGATGGAGTTTCACTCTTGTTGCCCAGGCTGGAGTGCAATGGCGTGATCTCAGCTCACTGCAACCTCCACCTCCTGGGTTCAAGGGATTCTCTTGCCTCAGCCTCTCGTGTAGCTGGGATTACAGGTATGCGCCACCACGACCGGCTGATACTGTATTTTTAGTAGAGACAGAGTTTCTCCATGTTGGTCAGGCTGGTCTCAAATTCCCAGCCTCAGGTGATCCACCCTCCTTAGCCTCCCAAAGTGCTGGGATTACAGGCATGAGCCACTGCACCTGGCCCTCATTAGCAATATTAATTTCTTTTTTTTTTTTTTTTTTTTTTTTTGGAGTTTCACTCATGTTACCCAGGCTGGAGTGCAATGGCACGATCTCGGCTCACCGCAACCTCCGCCTCCTGGGTTCAGGCAATTCTCCTGCCTCAGCTTCCTGAGTAGCTGGGATTACAGGCACGCACCACCATGCCCAGCTAATTTTTTTTTGTATTTTTAGTAGAGACGGGGTTTCACCATGTTGACCAGGATGGTCTCGATCTCTTGACCTCGTGATCCACCCGCCTCGGCCTCCCAAGGTGCTGGGATTACAAGCTTGAGCCACCGCGCCCGGCCAGCAATATTAATTTCAACTCTCCTTTCTGTGTGACATAACATTCATAGGTTCCGGAGATAAAAACACAGACATCTTTGAGGGCCGTTATCCCAACTACCACATTCTATATTTGTGTGTGTGTGTGTGTGTGTGTGTGTGTGTGTGTGTGTGTGTGTGTAAGTGCAGTGGCACGATCTCAGCTCACTGCAACCTCTGCCTCCTGGGTTCAAGCAATTCTCCTGCCTCAGCCTCCTGAGTAGCTGGGACTACAGGTGCACAACACCATGCCCAGCTAATTTTTTTGTATTTGGTAGAGACGGGGTTTCACCATGTTGCCCAGGCTGGTTGTGAACTCCTAAACTCAGGCAATCCACCTGCCTCAGCCTGCCAAAGTGCTGGGATTACAGGCATGAGCTACTGCGCCCTGCCCATTCTGTATGTTTTTTTGAGCAAAGATAATTGAATATGCTTAACTTAAGAATGTATGGACAGGTACACTGGCTCATGCCTATAATCCCAGCACTTTGGGAGGCCAAGATAGGTGAATCACTTGAGATTAGGAGTTCGAGACCAGTCTGTCCAACATGACGAAACCCCATCTCTACTAAAAATACCAAAATTAGCCAGGCGCAGTGGCAGGTGACTGTAATCCCAGCTACTCGGAAGGCTGAGACAGGAGAATCTCTTGAACCTGGGAGACAGAGGTTGCAAGGAACCAAGATTGCACATCTTTACTCCAGCCTTGGTGACAGAACATGACTCCATCTCCAAAAAAAAAAAAAAAAAAAAGAATGTATATGGTACTACTTTACTGTAATTCCATATTAAAATTTAAGCCTATTGCTACTAATTCCATAAAAGTGTTCTTATCTTTCACAGAATATTTGGTTGGTATGTTTTCTAATTCCTTGAAGTTATGAAAAACAACAATCTTTTTTTTTTTTTTTTTTTTTTTTTACAGAGTCTTACTCTGTGGCCCAAGGTGGAGTGCAGTGGCACGATCTTGGCTCACTGCAACCTCCGCCTCTGGGGCTCAAGCAATTCTCGTGCTTCAGCCTCCCAAGTAGCTGGGATTACAGGCATGCGCCTCCACATTCGGCTAATTTTTTTGTATTTTAATTGAGACAGGGTTTCACCCTGTTGCCCAGCGTGGTCTCGAACCCCTGAGCTCAGGCGATCCACCCACCTCAGTCTCCCAAAGTGCTGAGATTACACTCACGAGCCACCACACCTGGCCAACAATCTTCTATTAATTAGATTTTTTTTAATTGTGATAAAATATACATTACATATTTATTTACTTATTTTTGTGAGACAGGTTCTGGCTCTGTTGCCCAGGCTGGAGTGTAGTGGCACGATCTTGGCTCACTGCAACCTCTGTCTCCCACTTTCAAGCCATCCTCCCATTTCAGGTTCCCAAGTGGCTGATGCTACAGGAACATGCCACCATGCCTGTCTAATTTTTTTTTTTTTTTTTTGAGATGGAGTTTCGCTCTTGTTACCCAGGCTGGAGTGCAATGGCCCAATCTCAGCTCACCGCAACCTCCGTCTCCTGGAGTCAGGCAATTCTCCTGCCTCAGCCTCCTGAGTAGCTGGGATTACAGGCGCGCGCCACCATACCCAGCTAATTTTTTTGTATTTTTAGTAGAGACGGGGTGTCACCATGTTGACCAGGATGGTCTCAATCTCTTGACCTCGTGATCCACCCACCTCGGCCTTCCAAAGTGCTGGGATTACAGGCTTGAGCCACCGCGCCCGGCCAATTTTTGTATTTTTTTGTAGAGACAGGGTCTCACTTTGTTGTCCAGGCTGTTCTCAAACTCCTAAGCTCAAGGAGTCTACCTGCCTTGGCCTCCCAAAGTGCTGGGATTACAGGCATGAGCCACCTTTCCTGGCCATAATATAATTTTAACCACTTATAAGTATGTAATTCAGTAGCATTTAGTTCATTCACAGCATGATACAGTGTATTTCCAGAACATATTCATCATCTGAAACAGAAACTCTGTACCCATTAAACAATAACTCTGTCCCCCTCACCCCCACCGCCAGTCCCTAATCACCTCTCTTCTACTTTCAGTCTGTGTGAATGTGCCTATTCTAGGTGTCTCAAGTAAATCATCTGGTATGTGGGCTTTTGTATCTGGCTTATTTCACTAAGCATAATGTTTCATCCAAGTTGTAGAATGTCTCTGAATTTTATTCTTTTTATGGCTGAATCATATTCCATTGTGTGTGTGTGTGTGTGTCTGTAGATGTATACATGCATAAATATTAATATATATGTATATATATTATACATACCACACTTTGTTTAGTTCTTTTTTTTTTTTTTGAGATGGACTCTCACTCTGTTGCCCAGGCTGGAATGCAGTGGCAGTGGTGCGATCTCGGCTCACTGCAACCTCCGCCTCCCAGGTTCAGAGATTCTCCTGCCTCAGCCTACCAAGTACGTTGCTGGGATCACCTGCCACCATGCCCAGCTGATTTTTCAATTTTTTTCTTTTTTGAGACGGAGTCTCACTGTCGCCCAGGCTGGAGTGTAGTGGTGCAATCTCTGCTCACCGCAACCTCCGCCTCCCAGGTTCAAGCAATTCTCCTGCCTCAGCCTCCTAAGTAGCTGGGATTACAGGTAGGCGCCACCACGCCCAGCTAATTTTGTATTTTTAGTAGACACGGGGTTTTACCACTTTAGTCAGGCTTGTCTCGAACTCCTGACCTCATGATCTTCCCGCCTCGGCCTTCCAAATTGCTAAGACTATAGGCGTGAGCCACCATGCCCGGCAATTTTCAAATTTTTAGTAGAGATGGGGTTTTGCCACATTGGCCAGACTGGTCTCAAACTCTGGACCTCAACTGATCTGCCTGCCTCAGCCTCCCGAAGTGCTAGGATTACAGGCATGAGCCACCACATCTGGCCCACTCATCTGTTCTTGGTTTTTTTGGTTTTTTTACTTTATCTCTCTCTCTTTTATTTTTCCTTGAAGCCCTGTTGGACTTGATCCATTCATCTGTTGATAGACACTTGGATGCTTCCACCTTTCAGCTGTTGAAAATAGTGCTGCTATGAACGGGGTGCGCAAGTGTCTGTTCAAGTCCCTGCTTTCTTTTGTGTATTCACCAGAAGTAGAATTGTTGGGTCATATGGTTTCCTTCTATGTTTAATTTTTTGAGGAACTGTGGTTATTTTTTAAAAATATTTTTTCTCTAATTGCTGAGTGCATGATTCTATATGTGATTATTAAATGGAGTTTTTGTTCAAATTTTCTATAGTTCCTGTAAGTTTTCTAAATTTCTATTGTTTATAAATTTTTATCATCTTGGCCTATTTCTGAGAAAGGTGAATTGGAATCTCCTACATGGTGATTTTGTTAGTTTCTTCTTGTGAGTCTTTTGAATTTTACATTATATATTTGGAGGCTATTTTGTTAGGTGCATATAAGTTTAGAAACATAAATCTTCCTTCTGAATGGAATTGCTTTTTTGATTATAGAGCCACCCTTCTTAACCCAAAATAGTGATTTCTATTTTTAAAGTCTATTTTGTCTTATACAAAGATAGCGCTCATCCTTTATTTTCAAACACCATATGTCTTCATATCTTAAAGTGTGTTACTTGTTACTACTGTGCACCTAGATTTGGGTATTTTATCCAATCTGACAAATTCTGTCTTTTCTTTTTTTTTTTTTTAAGACAAGTTCTCTCTCTCTCTTGCCCAGGCTGGAGTGCAGTGACACTATTCCCCTGGGCTCAAGCGATCCTCCCACCTCAGTCTCCTGAATACCTGGGAACAGGCGCACATCACCACACCCAGCTAATTTTTTGTATTTTTGGTAGCGATGGGGTTTCACCATGTTTCCCAGTCTGGTCTCAAACTTCTGAGCTCAAGTGATCCACCTGCCTCAGCCTCCCAAAGTGCTGCGATTACAGGCATGAGCCACCATGCCCAGCTGGGTTGGTTTCAATGGTTACTGAAAAAAACAGTAGTGCCACCTTTGGGGAAGATTCAGGAGTAAGAAAAAAAACAGAACAACAGATGAGTGAGTAAATGAAAACCTAATTACAACAAATAAAAGTGTTACAAAGACAGGGTACAAGAAATGGGACAGAGGATAAAGGTGTGTACCTAGGCCTGTCAGGCTGAGAGCTTTTTTGAAAGTGGGAGTTTTTGCCAGGCTTGGTGGCTCACGTCTGTAATCTCAGCACTTTGGGAGGCTGAGATGGGTGGATTATGAGGTCAGGAGTTCAAGAGACCAGCCTGGCCAACATGGTGAAACCCCGTCTCTACTAAAAATACAAAAATTAGCCAGGTATGGCAGCAAACGCCTGTAATCTCAGCTACTCAGGAGGCTGAGGCAGGAGAATTGCTTGAACCCCAGAGACAGATTGCAGTGAGCTGAGATCGAGCCACTGTACTCCAGCGTGGGAGACAGAGCGAGACCGCATCTCAACTGTTTAAAAAAAAGAAGTCTGGGCACAGTGGCTCACGCCTGTAATCCCAGCACTTTGGGTGGCCAAAGCTGGCAGATCACCTGAGGTGAGGAGTTTGAGACCAGCCTGGCCAACATGGTGAAACTCTGTCTATACTAAAAGTACAAAAAATTAGCCAGGTGTGGTGGTGTACACCTGTAGTCCTAGCTACTCAGGAAGCTGAGGCAGGAGAACTGCTTTAACCTGGGAGGTGGAGGTTGCAGTAAGCAGAGATTGTGCCACTGCACTCCAGCCTGGGTGACAGAGCTAGACTCCATCTCAAAATAAACAAACAAAAATGTTCTCAAAATAGACAGTGGTGATGGTTGCGTGACGTTGGGAATGTACTCGACTACTGCATTGTGTGTTTTAAAATGGTCTAGGCCAGGCACGATGGCTTATGCCTGTAATCCCAGCACTTTGGGAGGCCAAAGTGGGAGGATTGCTTCAGCCCAGGAGTTCCAGACCAGCCTGTGCAACATAGCGAGACCCAATCCTTTTTTAAAAAAATAAATAAATAAATAAGGAGCTGTGACTCACACCTGTAGTCCCAGCTACTTGGCAGGCTGAGGCAGAAGAATCCCTTGAACGCAGGTGGTTGAGGTTATAGTAAGTTGTGATCACACCACTATATTCCAGCCTGGGTGACAGAGCAAGACCCTGTCCCTAAAAAATAATAAAGTGGTCTAAATGGGGAATTTATGTTATATGGATTTTACATCAGTTAAAAATGTGTACATTCTGTAAGCATATATAGATATACATAGACATGCACACACCCACCTTAGCCCTGCTCCTGTAGATTTTGACTAAGTTTGGGGCGATGCTTGGGCATTTATGTTGTTAGCAGGCTTTCTGATGATTCTGATCCATATCGAAATTGAGGGCCAGATGCAGTGGCTCACACCTGTAATCCCAGCACTTTGGGAGGTCAAGGCAGGTGGATCACCTGAGGTCAGGAATTTAAGACCAGCCTGTTCAACATGGTGAAACCCTGTCTCTACTAAAAATACAAAAATTAGCTGAGTGTGGTAGCATGTGTCTATAATCCCAGCTACTTGGGAGGCTGAGGCAGAAGAATCACTTGAACCCAAGGGGTGGAAGTTGCAATGGGCCAAGATGGCGCCACTGCACTCCAGCCTGGGTGACAGAGCAAGACTCTGTCTCGAAAGAAAGAAAGAAGAAAGAAAAGAAGAGAAGAGAAAAGAAAAGAGAAGAGAAAAGAAAAAGTAAGGAAAGAGAAAGAGAAGAAAGAGAAAGATAAAGAAAGAAAAGAAAAGAAAGAGAGAGAGAGAAAGAGAGAAAGAAGGAAAGAAAGAAGGGAGGGAGGGAGGAAAGGAAGGAACGGAAGGAAGGAATGAAGGAAGGAACAAAGGAAAGAAAGAGAAAGAAAGAAATTGAGAACCCCTGACTCAATTTGTCTTCTTGCTCCCTTCTGGCACCATATGAGCTCTTCACATGGTGTGCTTTCATGCGCTTTTTTGAAATTCCATAATATTTGAGACATATATAAGCCATTCACTTTTTATGGTTATTATATTTATTTTTCTCTCCCTGTTCTATAGAATTTTTTTTTTTTTTTGAGACGGAGGCTCACTCTGTCACCCAGGCTGAAGTATAGTGGCACAATCTCCACTCACTGCAACCTCCACCTCCCAGGTTCAAGCAATTCTTTGCCTCATCCTCCTGAGTAACTGGTATTATAGAAGCCCACCACAATGCCCGGCTAATTTTTGTATTTTTAGTAGAGACAGGGTTTCACCATCTTGGCCAGGCTGGTCTTGAACCCCTGACCTCATGATCCACCCACCTCAGCCTCCCAAAGTGCAAGGATTAAAGGCGTGAGCCACCATGCCTCTACTTTTTTTCTTCTCATAGAAGAAATAAAAAATTGTATAATAGAGGCTGAGCACAGCTTGTATTTATCTTTTTCTTATTTTTCAGACTTGGAGTCCAGGTGTGAGAAATTTCTACAAAAAGGTATTTTTGAAGTCAAGGCATTCAACTGGGAGATCATGGAAAGCCTTAAATGCTGTGACCTGGAGGGCTCCGATTTTAGAGATGACTGGGAATGCGAAGGCCAGTTTGAGAGGCAAGTCAGTGAGGAGTACTATTTTAAGCAAGTGAATGTCACCTATGGACATATGCCCGCGTTCCAGCATCACACATCTCACACTGTGCGTCAGAGCAGTGAGACTGGTGAGAAACTGATTGAATGTCCTGAATGTGGGAAAGCGTTTAGCCGTGGCTCACACCTTATTCAACATCAGAAGACTCACACTGGGGAAAAACCCTTCGGATGTAAGGAATGTGGGAAGGCCTTCAGCCGTGCCTCACACCTCGTGCAGCACCAGAGAATTCACACGGGTGAGAAACCCTATGAATGTAAGGACTGTGGGAAGGCCTTTGGTCGTACATCAGAACTTACTCTACATCAGCGACTTCATACTGGTGTCAAACCTTACGAATGTAAAGAATGCGGAAAGAGCTTTAGGCAGCATTCACAGCTGATTCTGCATCAAAGGACTCACACAGGCGAGAAGCCCTACGTATGTAAAGACTGTGGCAAGGCTTTCATTCGTGGCTCACAGCTTACTGTGCATCGGAGAATCCACACGGGTGCCAGACCCTATGAGTGTAAAGAATGTGGGAAAGCCTTCAGGCAGCATTCACAGCTGACTGTACACCAGCGAATCCACACTGGGGAGAAACCCTACGAGTGTAAGGAATGCGGAAAGGGCTTTATTCACAGCTCAGAAGTTACTCGACATCAAAGAATTCATTCTGGGGAGAAACCCTACGAGTGTAAGGAATGCGGGAAGGCCTTTAGACAGCACGCACAGCTTACACGACATCAGAGAGTCCATACTGGTGACAGACCCTATGAATGTAAGGACTGTGGGAAGGCATTTAGTCGGAGTTCATACCTCATTCAGCATCAAAGGATCCACACCGGTGACAAACCCTACGAATGTAAGGAATGTGGGAAGGCCTTTATTCGTGTTTCACAGCTAACTCATCATCAGCGAATTCACACTTGTGAGAAACCCTATGAATGCAGGGAATGCGGAATGGCCTTTATTCGTAGTTCACAACTTACTGAACATCAGAGAATTCATCCTGGTATCAAACCTTACGAATGTAGAGAGTGTGGGCAGGCATTTATTCTCGGCTCACAACTCATTGAACACTACAGAATTCATACTGGTTAGAAAACCTTGAGTGTGAGGGATAAAGAGAAGGCTTTATGTGGACTTCACATCTGTACTAGGTAATTTTTGGTGTGTGTGTGTGAGATGGAGTTTCACTATTGTCGTCCAGGCTGGAGTGCAATGGCACAATCTCGGCTTACTGCAATCTCCGCCTCCGGGTTCAAGTGATTCTCCTACTCAGCCCCCCAAGTAGCTGGGATTACAGGCATGCGCCACTATGCCCAGCTGATTTTGTATTTTTAATACAGGCAGGGTTTCTCCATGTTGGTGAGGCTGGCCTCAAACTCCTGACCTCGTGATCTTCTCATCCTGGCTTTCCAAAGTGCTGGGATTACAGGCATGAGCCACGGCGCCCAGCTAATTTTGTATTTTTAGTAGAGATGGGGTTTCTCCATGTTGGTCAAGCTGGTCTTGAACTCCCGACCTCAGGTGATCCGCCTGCCTCGGCTTTCCAAAATGCTGGGATTACAGGCATGAGCCACCGCACCCAGCCAGTACTAGGTAATTTTTACCATAGTGTAATTAATGTGAGAAAACATCTGACACTTCCACCACAGAACATCAGAAAACTCACACCCAAAGAAAATTCAGTAAATGTGGGAATTCTTTCTGCCTCACTCACTGTTTCCTAAGCATCAGATAATCTATGCTAAAAAAAAAAAAAAAAAAAGAATATACGAAAGCTGTCTCTTGCCGTTCAAAATATGTTAAATTTCTGAGAATTCCTAATACAAAATGGCCCTATTAAAAGATTCAGTGACTGTGCCTTTCACCATGCCATATACCTTACTTAGCAGTATAGTGTCTCACTTCCCCTGATTATGGACTACATAGCATCGGGCAATTTATTTGATCTCTCTGTCCCTCAGTTTACTTATTTTTAAGTGGTGATTATTATGCCTAATAGAATTTTTATGAGGACTAAATGACGTATTTTATGTAAAGCCTTAGAAGTAATACCTGGCACACACAAGTGCTCAGTAACTATTAGCTATTGTCAACTTGATTATCAGTATCACTGATAAGGATTTCATATGAGATGAGAGGAGAGCCCCTTATGAATGTATCCAAAAGTCTTCATAACCAGTTGATATGATCATTTACTCCAAAAAATAGTGGGAAAGCATAATTATTATGAGGTCTTAAAAGGTTAGAAATTCAGAAGATTCTAAATAAACAGAAGCGTGACCGGGCAAGGTGGCTCACACCTGTAATCCCAGCAGTTTGGGAGGCTGAGGCAGGCGGATCACTTGAAGTCAGGAGTTCAAGACCAGCCTGGGCAACAGAGAGAGACCCTGTCTCTTCAAAAATAAATTGGCCACGCAGCGTGGCGCATGCCTGTGGTCCCTGCTACTTGCGAGGCTGAAGTGGGAGGATCACTTGTGCCTAGGAGGTCAAGGCTGCAGTGAGCTATGATCATGCCAGTGCACTACAGTCCAGAGTGAGACCATGTCTCAAGAAAAAAGAAAAAAATTAACAGAAGAATAGCCAAAAGCAATAAGCCCATTTTCTAAAACCACTCTATAACTTAAAGAGAAATCAGAACTAAAATTACAAACTAGAAATGAATGAGTAAATTCTACATATCAGAATTAGCTTGGGCCAGGTGTGATGGTTCATATCTGTAAATCACAGCACTTTGGGAAGCCAAAGTGGGTGAATCACTTGAGGTCAGGAGTTCAAGACCAGCCTGGCCAACGTGGTGAAACCTCATCTCTACTAAAAATAGAAAATTAGCTGGGCATTGTGGCACATGCCTGTAATCCCAGCTACTCGGGAGGCTGAGGCAGGAGAATCACTTGAAACCAGGAGGCAGAGGTTGCAGTGAGCTGGGATCGCTTGCACTCCAACCTGGGCAACAAGAATGAAATTTAGTCTCAAAAAAAAAATAAATTAGCCAGGTGCAGTGGTGCATACGTGTAGTCCCAGCTACTCGGGAGGCTGTGGCAGGAGAACTGAGCCTGGGAGGTGGAGGTTGAAGTGAGCTGAGATCATGCCACTGCACTCCAGCCTGAGTGACACAGAGAACTAGTTTAGCATAGCCAATGCTGTATTCTGTGGCTCACAACTCATAACCTAAGGATTGAAAGTAGCAGCTTTGTTCTCTATGTGTAGTTCTCCAACACCTCTTCACTGCCAGTCACATACTAAACATGTTGAATGAATGAGTAGTCAACTCTCAAAGTTAGGAGAAAATTACAATATAAATCAAAGCAGTAAGGTTATTAAAAATAAAAATGAACAGATTGGAAAACAAAACAGTAGATTTCATCTCAAGGTTGTTTAACAATATATTAAGACTATTTACAAGTGTGATCTAGGAAAAAAATATGAATAAGAAAGGGGATAAAGATTTTTCAAAGATAGCTTACTATGCATGACTTTATTCTGTTTTAAAAATCTAGACAACATGGATTTTTACAAAAATATTAAAATTGATTCCTAGGATTTCTGTAATCCTAGCACTTTGGGGGGCCAAGGTGGGTGGATCACCTGAGGTCAGAAGTTCGAGATCAGCCTGGCCAACATGGTGAAACCCCATCTCTATTAAAAATACAAAAATTAGCTGGGCGTGGTGGCATGTGTCTGTAATCCCAGCTACCTGGGAGACTGAGGCAGGAGAACTGCTGAAACCCAAGAGGCAGAGGCTACAGTGAGCCTAGATTGTGCCAGTGCACTCCAGCCTGGGTGATAGAGCCAGACTCGATCTCAAAAAACAAACAAAAAAATTAGCTGGGCGTGATGGTGCACACCTGTGGTCCCAGCTACTCAGGAGGCTGCAGAAGGAGAATCGCTTGAACCTGGGAGGTGGAGGTTGCAATGAGCTAAGATCACGCCACTGCACTCCAGCCTGGGTGACAGAGCGAGACTGAGTCTAAAAAAAAAAAAAAAAAAAAAGCAGCTAATTTTAAATAAAATGTCTGGAACCTTATTGTTCTGAATTGATGATTTCAGACTGTTGATACCATGCCCCAATAGATCACAATGATGGGGAATAGAGCCTTGATCCATAAGTGACATCTGGATCAGGGTTTGCCAATGAGTCTGGAATCTCAAGAAACTGATCTCCTTAGCCCTTGGGCTGGCCAGCCAATGTCTGGGGCAGGGAGCCACTTGCACTTTGATGCCAGCTGTCTTATCAATCATCTACATATCTGTTGCCTACAAATGATTAGAAAGCAATGTTCTGTATGTTATTTTTCTTTAAGTGGTTTAATTAAAATGTTCTGTTGGAGGGACTCAAAGGTATGACATTAAAAAATTTCACTCTGGCCGGGCGTGATGGCTCACGCCTCTAATCCTAGCACTTTGGGAGGCCGAGGTGGGTGGATCACCTGAGGTCAGGAGTTCAAGACCAGCCTGGCCATCATGGAGAAACCCCATCTTTAAAAAAAAAAAAAAAAAAAAATTCACTCTGGGCCGAGCACGGTGGTTCCTCCCATAATCATAGCACTTTGGGAGGCCAATTCCGGTGGATTACCTAAGCTCAGGAGTTTGAGAACAGCCTGGGCAACACGATGAAACCCTGTCTTTACTAAAATACAAAAGAAATTACCCAGGCATGGTGGCCTGTACCTGTAGTCCCAGCTACTTGGGAAGCTGAGGCAGGAGAATTGCTTGAACCCAGGAGGCAGAGGTTGCAGTGAGCCAAGATCGTGCCACTGCACTCCAGCCTGGGTGATAGAGCACTCGTCTCTAATAAATAAATAAATAGAGAGAGAGAGAGAGAGAGAGAGAGAGGGAGAGAGTGAGTCACTCTGAATAGTTAAAGCACAGGCATAGGATAAAATTGTTGAAGTTACAATTTGGTGTTGTTGGGTTTTTGTTTGTGTGTGTGGTTTTTGAGACTGAGTCTCACCCAGGCTGTAGAGCAGTGGCACTATCTCAGCTTACTGCAACCTCCACCTCCTGGCTTCAAGTGATTCTCCAGCCTCAGCCTCCTGAATAGCTCCAGATGCCCGCCATCACGCCTGGCTAATTTTTGTGTTTTTCATAGAGACAGGGTTTCACTATGTTGTCCAGTCTGGTCTTGAACTCCTGACCTCAAGTGATCTGTCTACTTTGGCCTCCCAAAGGGCACTGCCCGGCCTAAAATTACACTTCGGTATGCAGACATAAACGAATCTTCATACAATAGCTCTCCACTTTTCCCACCCCACTACCCTTTATGGAACAATCACTAACACCAAATTCCTTTTTTTTTTTTTGAGACGGAGTTTCACTCTCGTTACCCAGGCTGGAGTGCAATGGCGCGATCTCGGCTCACCGCAGCTTCCGCCTCCTGGGTTCACGCAATTCTCCTGCCTCAGCCTCCTGAGTAGCTGGGATTACAGGCATGTGCCACCATGCCCAGCTGATTTTTTTTTTGTATTTTTAGTAGAGACGGGGTTTCACCATGTTGACCAGGATGGTCTCGATCCCTTGACCTTGTGATCCACCCGCCTCGGCCTCCCAAAGTGCTGGGATTACAGGCGTGAGCCACCGCGCCCGGCAACACCAAATTCTTGTATATCGTTTCTGATTTTTATTTTATTTTTTTTAATTTATTATTATTATTATTTTTTTTTTTT
>NW_022437008.1:5101086-5123686 GCF_009761245.1 Sapajus apella
TTTTTTTTTTTGAGACGGAGTTTCACTCATGTTACCCAGGCTGGAGGGCAATGGCGCGATCTCGGCTCACCGCAACCTCCGCCTCCTGGGTTCAGGCAATTCTCCTGCCTCAGCCTCCTGAGTAGCTGGGATTACAGGCACGCGCCACCATGCCCAGCTAATTTTTTGTATTTTTAGTAGAGACGGGGTTTCACCATGTTGACCAGGATGGTCTCGATCTCTTGACCTCGTGATCCACCCGCCTCGGCCTCCCAAAGTGCTGGGATTACAGGCTTGAGCCACCGCGCCCGGCCACTCGTTTCTGATTTTTAATTTGCGTAAACATGTAATCCCAGCACTTCGGGAGGCCGATGTGAGCAGATCAGTTGAGGTCAGGAGTTCAAGATCAGCCTGGCTAACATGGTGAAACCTCATTTCTACTAAAAAAATATAAAAATTAAGAGGGTGTGGTGGTGCATGCCTGTAGTCCTAGCTACTTGGGAGGCTGAGGCACAAGAATTGCTTGAACCCAAGAGGCAGAGGCTGCAATGAGCCAAGATCCTGCCACTACACTCCACCCTGGGCAACAGAGTGGAGACTCAGTCTCAAAAATAGTGATTATTATTATTTCCGTAAGCATAATGTACCCTTTGTAAAAATGTTTTACATAAGCAATAGCAAATTTCAACACACTGCTACTTTTGTTTATGCATACATCTTGAAGATTAGACTATATTGGTACCTATATAGCTGCCTCATTCTTTTTTTAACAACTCCTTAGGATTCCATCATCTGTGTGTTTCATAATTTAACACTGTCAGTTTTTTGTTTGTTTGTTTGTTTTTTGAGACAGAGTCTCACCCCGTTGCCCAGGCTGGAGTGTAGTGGCACAATCTCGGCTCACCATAACCTCTGCCTCCCGGGTTCAAGTAATTCTTCTGTCTCAACCTCCCAAGTGGCTGGGATTAGGCACAGCCACCATGCCCAGCTAATTTTTGTATTTTTAGTAAAGATGGGTTTCACTATGTTGACCAGGCTGGTCTTGAACTCCTGACCTTGTGATCTACCTCCCTCAGCCTCCCAAAATCCTGAGATTACAGGTGTAAGGCACCACGCCCAGCCTTTTTTTTTTTTTTTTTTTTTTTTGAGATAGAGTCTTGATCTGTTGCCCAGGCTGGAGTGCAGTGGCATGATGTTGGCCCATTGCAACCTTTGCCTCCTGAGTTCAAGAGATTCTCCTGCCTCAGCCTTCCAACCAGCTGGAATTACAGGCACCCACCACCATGTCTGGCTAATTTTTGTATTTTTACTAGCAACGGGGTTTCATCACGATGGGTGGGCTGGTCTTGAACCACTGACCTCAAGTGATCTGCCCGCCTCAGCCTCTCAAAAGTGCTGGGATTACAGGCTTGAGCCACCATTCCTGGACTTTCTATCACTTTTTCTTCTTTCTTTTTTTTTTTTTTTATTCGAGATGGAGTCTCACTCTTATCACCCAGGCTGGAATGCAGTGGCATGATCTTGGATCACTGCAACCTCTGCCTCCCGGGTTCAGTTGATTCTCCTGCCTCAGCCTCCCATTTAGCTAGGATTACAGGCGCCCGCTACCACGCCCTGCTAAATTTTTGTATTTTTAGTAGAGACGGGGTTTCATCACGATGGGTGGGCTGGTCTCGAACCCCTGACCTCAGGTGATCCACCCACCTTGGCCTCCCAAAGTTTTGGTACTATAGGCATGAGCCACCACACCCAGCCTATTTTTTGTTCTTTCAAACGATCACATAATACATAATACATATTTCCCTTGCACATAAATTATTTTGTACATGTGTAATATATCTTTAAGATAAATTCCTAGAAGTGGAAATGCTAGATAAAAATGTAAATTTTTAAAAACTTTCTATTGTGACTAAATGTGCACATATAAAAAAATACACAGAATTTTATAATGAACCCCGGAGGCCTCATCACCAGCTTCCAGAATTATCAACTCATGCCCAATCCTTCTTTGTCTGTATTCCCACCCACTTCTCTCATCTCCGTGTCATTTTTGAAGTAAATACCAGATATATGATTTCGTCCATAAACATTTCATACATATCATTTCATACATATCTCTAAAACACATCACAACTGTAGAAAAGATTTTGACTCCTAAAAAGAAAAAATGGGCCAGGTACAGTGGCCCAGTACTTGGGAGGCCGAGGCGGGCAGATCACCTGAGGTCAGGAGTTCGAGACCAGCCAGGCCAACATGGTGAAACCTGTCTCTACTAAAATTACAAAAATTAGCTGGGCATGGTGGCAGGCGCCTGTAATCCCAGCTACTTGGGAGGCTGAGGCAGGAGAATCACTTGAACTCGGGAGGTGGAGGTTGCAGTAAGCCGAGATGTTGCAGTGAACTGAGATCGCACCACTGCACTCCAGCCTGAGTGACAAGAGCAAAACTTTGTCTCAAAAAAAAAAAAAGGTCTGGGCACAGTGGCTCACACCTGTAATCCCAGCACTTTGGGAAGCTGAGGCGGGCAGATCACGAGGTGAGGAGTTCAAGACCAGACTGGCCAACACAGTGAAACCCTGTCTTTACTAAAAAAATACAAAAATTAGCTGGGAATGGTGGTGCGTGCCTGTAGTCCCAGCTACTTGGGAGGCTGAGGCAGGAGAATTGCTTGAACCGGGACCCGGGAGGCAGAGGTTGCAGTGAGCTGAGATCACACCACTGCACTTCAGCCTGGGCTACAGAGTGAGACTCCATCTCAAAAAAAAAAAAAAAAAAAAAAAAAAAAAAGAAATGACGTTACCACCTTAATGCCATTATATGTATGATAGTGTTCAAATTCCTACTTGTTTCATAAATGTCAGTTTTAGAAAAAATTACCAGGATCCAAATAATGTCCACAAATTGCAGTTGATAGGTCTCTTATTTCTCAACATATTATTCACAATCTATTCTCCCTTACTGTTTTTTTCTTGCAACTTACTGTTTTTTGAAGAAATTAGGTAATTTGCCTCATAGAGCTTCTCCAGATCTGGTTTCTGCTGGATGCATCTGCATGGTGTAGTTTAACATGCTCCTCTATCCCTAGTATTTCCTGTAAAATGGTAGTTGAGATTTAGAGAACTGATCAGATTGAGATTTTTTTTATAAGATTATTTATAAGTGGTTAATATTAGCAGCTGTAATATCTAAGTGTTGCTCTTTTTGTGACATTGGCAACCATTGATGTTTAATTGATAAATCTGTTCATTAGAGGTTACAAAATGGTAATATCTTATTATTCATTCTTTCCTTATTAGCTAGAATATTCATATGAAGAAAAACTTTCCAGCCTGGTGCGGTGGTTCACACCTGTAGTCCCAGCACTTTGGAAGGCTGAGGCAGGTGAATCACTTGAGGTCAGGAGTTCGAGACCAGCTGACCAATATAGTGAAACCCCATCTATACTAAAAATATAAAATTAGCTGGGCATGGAGGCTGAGGCAGAAGAATCGCTTGAACCCGGGAGGCAGAGGTTGCAGTGAGCCAAGATTGCACCATTGCACTCTAGCCTGGGCAACAAGAGTGAAACTCCGTCTAAAAAAAAAAAAAAAAAAAAATTTCCTCATACTGTTTAGTTACCCAATGATACAGTAAAGAAATGCAGGGTAAATGCTTCTTTCTCTTTACTGGTTTTCAAACTAATGAGTTGAGGCCAGGTGCAGTGGCTCACACCTGTAATCCCAGCACTTTGGGAGGCCAAGGCAGGCAGATCATTTAAGGTCAGAAATTCAAGACCAGCCTGGCCAACACGGTGAAACCCCATCTCTACTAAAAATGCAAAAATTAGCCAGGCATGGTGGCACATGTCTATAATCCCAGCTACTCAGGAGGCTGAGGCAGGAGAATTGCCTGAACCTGGGAGGCAGAGGTTGCAATGAGCTGGAGGTCACACCACTGCACTGCAGCCTGGGTGACAAGAGTGAAATTCTGTCTCAAAAATAATAACAACAACAAAACAATAATAATGAGTTGGTTCCCCCCGCAGTCTGCCATGGTAGCTGATGAATTTAGATGCAGGGGTGTGTGTGTGTTTCATGTTTAACGTGTTTCAATCCATTTAAGTTGCACCCTCAGTGATGCTCAAATGCTTCCATGTTGGGTGTGGAAGAGTCTCTTCCAGTTGGCTCCTGTGTTCTTTTGCTATGGCCCAGTCGTCTCTGATCATTTGCCTGCTGTCTCCCACCCCGAGATGTTCGAAGCTCATCTTGCTGACTTCCTGTCTCTCAACTTTAAATCGCCATTTTCCAAGGAGCCCTCTTCTTTCCTTTTGGTACTTTGGTACTTTCCCAGATGGTATTTGGAAACCACAATCAGGTTGTTAGGAGCACTTCCTGCTCCTAGTTGGCCATTTTTAAGAAGTGTATACATTTTAAGCCATTCTATAGACATTGCTCAAGTGCCTTCAGGAAGATTATGCACCTGTGCATCTACCTACAGTAGAAGAGACCCCAAAGCCACGCTCAACCAATCCTGGAGAATCATTTATTTTGAACATAGACCATTGACAAGGTGAAAAATGGCAAAGTCTCTTTTGTTTACATTTGCGTTCCTTCAATAATTATTAAATTACCATTTGTTCACATATTTGTTGACCATTGGAATTGCTTTTAGCACAGTGCCTAAAACATAGTAGGTGCTCAATAAATATTTGTTAATTGAATAAATTACTTGAACATTCATATCCTTTGTTGATTTAATATGGGGAGGGTTCATACTTTTCTTACTGAGAGCTATTTTTGGAAGGATTAAATGTGTATAAAGTTCCTAGCACCATGCCTGATACATGCATTGCCATTTATATCTCTGATTGGATGGCTTTTTTTTTTTTCTACTTTAAGAGAGAAGGGTGCAGTGACTCATGTAATTCCAGCACTTCAGGAGGCCAAGGTGGGCAGATCACCTGAGGTCAAGAGTTCAAGACCAGCCTGGCCAGCATGGTGAAACCCTGTCTCTAGTAAAAATACAAAAACTTAGCCAGGCGTGGTGGCATGTGCCTGTAATCTCAGTTACTTGGGAGGCTGAGGCAGGAGAATCGCTTGAACCTGGGAGGCGAAAGTTGCAGTGAGCCGAGATCGCGCCACTGCACTTCAGCCTGAGTGACAGAGCGAGATATTGTCTTAAAAAAAAAAAAAAAAAAGAGAGAGAAAAGAATAAGGAGGCCAGGTGCAGTGTTTCACTCCTGTAATCCCAGCACTTTGGGAGGGGGCAGTGGGAGGATCACTTGAGGCCAGGAGTTAAGGCTAACCTGAGCAACACAGCAAGACACTATCCCTAAAAAAATTTTTAAATTAGGTGTAGTGGCACGCCTGCAGTACCAGCTACTCAGGAGGCTGAGGAGGGAGGATCACTTGAGCCCAGGAGTTCAAAGCTGCAGTGAGCTATGATCCTGCCTCTTGCACTCCAACCTGGGCAACATAGCAAGACCCTGTCTCAAAAAAAAAGAGAGAGAGAGAGAAAGAAGGATAAGGAATTTGGCCAGGCATGATGGCTTACACCTATAATCCCAACACTTTGGGAGGCTGAGGCAGATGGATAGCTTGAGCCCAGGTGTTCAAGACCAGCATGGGCAACACAGTAAAACCCCATCACTACAAAAAATACAAAAATTAGCCAGACATGCTGACATGCACCCATAGTCCCAGCTACTCAGGAGGCTAAGGCGAAGGACTGCTTGAACCCAGATCCCACCACTGCACTCCAGCCTGTGCAACAGACCAAGACCCTGTCTTAAAAATAATAATAATAATATGTATATGCAGCTCTGCTTCTGCAAGAAGGGCCTAGACTTGCCACCTCTTGAGAATGGCCACTTCCTGGGGTGTCACTTTTTCATGCTGGGGGTAACCTGTGTTTGCAGCAGGCTGGGTTTAAGAGTATCTTCCTATCTTCCATACGCTCCATAAAGGTCAGAGCCAGGGCCTTGTATGAAATTCTTTTGGATGCACAGATCACTGGATCTTGAATCTATGTTTACACTTTTGTGCAGAAAACATCAGAACAGCTTCCAATTCTGGAAGGGACTTTTGGTTCAGTGAAGCCAGGACTTTCTGCTTTGATCATTCAACCTAAGCAGTGGGTTGAGATTGTTCCAGGACTCTTAGAAGTGGCCAAAGACTCAGTCCCCTAAAATCACTGGAACAGGACCCCAGTGGTCCTGAAGGCAACTGCAGACCTGTGCTTAATGCCAGAATGGAAGAGCCAGGCTCTGTTCCTTGAGGTAAGGGAGAGCTTCAAGAAGTCACATTTGGGCCAGATGCAGTGGCTCACACCAGTAATCCCAGTGTTTTGGGAGGCTGAGGCAGGCAGATCACCTCAGGTCAGGAGTTTGACCAGCCAGGCAACATGGTGTAACCCTGTCTCTACTAAAAATACAAAAATTATCCAGGCATGGTGATGCACACCTGTAATTCCAGCTACTCAGGAGGCTGAGGCATGAGAATTCTTGACCCCAGGAGGCAGAGGTTGCAGTGAGCCAAAACCACAACACTGTGTTCCAGCCTGGGTAACAGAGTGAGACTGTTTAAAAAGGAAGAAGAAGAAGAAAGAAAGAAGAAGAGGGGAGGAGGAGAAGAAGAGGAAGAGGAAGAGGAAGGAGGAGGAGGAGGAAGAAGAAGGAAGAAGAGGAAGAAGAAGAAGAAGAGTAGCAGGCACCTGTAGTCCCAGCTACTCGGGAGGCTGAGGCAGGAGAATCGCTTCAACCCGGGAAGCAGAGATCGCAGTGCACTGAGATCACACCACTGCACTCCAGCATAGGTGATAGAGCAAGACTCCATCTCAAAAAAGAAAAAAAAGTGATACAATATGAAGTATTCATGGATCAAAGGATATGATGATGCCCTGGCTTTTTTTTTTTTTTCCAAGATGGGGTTTCACCATGATGGCCAGGCTGGTCTTGAACTCCTGGCCTCAGGTGATCCACCCACCTCAGCCTCCCAAAGTGCTAGGATTACAGGCGTGAGCCACAGTGTCCAGCCAATGCCCTGGCTTTGATTTAAAAATCCATTGAGGGGGAAAAGTGGGTGGGAGTGTAGACGAGGCAAGTTTGCTGAGACTGGGTGATAGGAATGCGGGGGGGGGGGGGGGGGGGACATTATTAAGGGTTGTGATGCTCTGTGTTGCATCTTATTTGCGTTTACATATAGAATATTTCATTATTCTACTTGCTGTGTTTCTGTGTGTTTGACATTTCCCATGATTACAAATTGAAATCTATTTCCTGAGCACCTATTGTGTGCCAGACACTGTTCTAGCCACTGGAAATCAGCAGGGAACAATACTGAAAAACTCCATGTGTTCATGTAACTTAGATGCTGGTAGGATCATAACTAACCTTTTTTATTTTTTATTTTTGAGACAGGGTCTCATTCTGTCACCCAGGCTGGAGTGCAGTGGTGCAATCCTGGCTCACTGCAACCTTCTCCTCTCAGGCTCAAGTGATTCTCCCACCTTAGCCTTTCCCAGTAGCTAGGAAAAATCCCAATAAGTGTGAGAATCACTTGAGCCTGAGATAATTTTTTTTTTTTTATTTTTGTTGGGAAGGGATCTCACTATGTCCCTAGGCTGGTCTCCAACCCTTGGGCTCGAGCTGTCCTCCTGCCTCGGCCTCCCAAAGTGCTGGGATTACAGGTGTGAGCCACTGCACCCGTAATTTGTCAGAAACAAATTATCCTTTTATTACTGGGAAAGGCTGAGCATGTTTTGGGGGTTGTTCTTGTGGTGGTGGTGTGCACGTATGTGTGTTATTTGTTTGCTTTTGTATAAACATGAACTTTTCCCAGAAGGATACACGAGAAACAAATAACATAGAATGTTTCCCTTGGACGGAAAGCTAGACTCCCCAGAGAGAGGAAGACCCTGTTTATCCTCATAAATTCTAAACCATGTGACTTTATCATCTATTCAGCAACTGGGAGAATAAAAGCTAAAAATTTTGAAAAGCAAGTTCTAAAACGTCAAGAATGGTTAGAGTATGGGAAGGTCCAGGTGGAAAGGGCGGTTGTTTTTGTACCTGCCACAAGATGGCAGCAGAGCAGCACCAAAGCCAAGTTCTGGACCCCTAAGGCCACTGGACGGCAGGCCCCCTCCTCACCCACAACCTGCAGCTTCTGCGGGCTTCCCACCTGCTGTGTGACTGTGGTAAGGCTGAACCATCCACACATTCTCCACACACAGAAACTGGGATAAAAAACATATTGTTGCCAGGTACGGTGGCTCACGCCTGTAATCCCAGCATTCTGGGAGGCCGAGGAGGGTGGATCACCTGAGGTCAGGAGTTCAAGACCAGCGTGACCAACATGGTGAAACCCCATCTCTAAATACATAAATAAATAAATAAAGGGGGGGGAGGGGGGAGAGAGAGAGAGAGAGATAGTTGTGAACTGCATGTCCGGGTGCGGTGGCTCATGCCTGTAATCCCAGCACTTTGGGAGGCTGAGGTCAGGAGTTCGAGACCAGCCTAGCCAACATGGCAAAACACTGTTTTCACTAACAATACCAAAATTAGCCAGGCATGGTGGCACACGCCTATAATCCCAGCTACTCAGTAGGCTGAGGCAGGAGAATCGCTTGAACCTGAAGGATGGAGGTTGCAGTGAGCTGAGATCTCACCACTGCACTCCAGCCTGGGTGAGACTCTATCTCAATCAATCAATCAATCAATCACACAGAATTTACATACCAACAGATCTCAATACAGGGATCTTAGATCTTGATATAAACAAGTATTTTAAAATTTATAACTTTTTTTTTTTTTTCAAGACAAGGTCTCACTCCAGCCTGGGCAACACAGTAAAACTGTGTCTCAAAAAAAAAAAAAAAGTTATAACTTTTATATTTTAAAAACAGATATTCAATTTTTTGAATTGAATATGTTTTTAAAATATATATTCAGCCCACCGCAACCCCTGCCTCCCCAGTTCCAGCGATTCTCTTGCCTCAGCCTCCCGAATAGCTGGGATTATAGGCATGCGCCACCACGCCCGGCTAATATTTTTGTATTTTTAGTAGAGATGGGATTTCATCACGTTGGCCAGGCTGGTTTTGAATTCCTCATCTCAAATGATCCACCTGCCTCTGCTTCCCAAAGTGCTGGGATTACAGGCGTCGGCCACCACACCTGGCAATTCTGTGTTCTTTTTTTTTTTTTTTTTTAGACGGAGATGGAGTTTCGCTCTTGTTACCCAGGCTGGAGTGCAATGGCATGATCTCGGCTCACTGCGACCTCCGCCTCCTGGGTTCAGGCAATTCTCCTGCCTCAGCCTCCTGAGTAGCTGGGATTACAGGCACACGCCACCATGCCCAGCTAATTTTTTGTATTTTTAGTAGAGACAGGGTTTCACCATGTTGACCAGGATGGTCTCGATCTCTTGACCTCGTGATCCACCCGCCTCGGCCTCCCAAAGTGCTGGGATTACAGGCTTGAGCCACCGCGCCTGGCCAATTCTGTGTTCTTTAAACCACAAATGTTGGTGCTTTTTTATTCTAGCAGCTAAGTCCTTATGTAAACCGATACAGAGCAGCAGAGATGACATCCCCCAGCGGGCCCTTTATACTGAGTTTGAGCTCATTTGTCCCACAAGTTGACAAAGCCATTCCTAAATGAGGCCTGTGCTATAGCAACAGCAGCTTTTATTTTGCTTGTTTTGTTTTGTTTAGAGACAGCATCTTGTTCTGCTGCCCAGGCTGGGATTACAGGCATGAGCCCCTGTGCCAGCTACTTCATTGCTTTTGGCATGGAGATATTGTTCCAGACTTCCTGGCACCTTGGAGCTTAATCCAGGAACCTTGTCCAGGCTGTAACCGAAGTCTTTGTGTTGAGATAAGAGAAATTGTATTACTCCCTTGGGTCGGAGCAATTAGCTAGATAATGATTACAGCTCTATGCACAGAGACCAGAGAAGAGATGAGTGCAGTGAGACAGGAGGGAGATGAAGGCTGGCAGGACTGGGGGAAGGTGCTGGAGGGAGGAGAAGTGGGTGGAATGAGACTCAAAATTTCCTCCCAGGAATTGGGACTGAAGTTCCAGGCAGTTGCCATGCCAAGCTCTATCCGTGAGTGGCAAACTCAAATGTCTACAAGGACCAGGCAAGAAATAGGAATAAATGAAATAGATGGAAGACAATAGGGGTTGGTGGGGACTTTGGTGAAGTAGAAATGCATGTCCCTATGTCAATTAGCTTTTGTTTTATTAAAAAAACACCAACGGCCAGGCAAGGTGGCTCACCCTGTAATCCCCAGCACTTTGGGAGGCTGAGGTGGGCGGACCACTGGAGGCCAGGAGTTTGAGACCAGCCTGGCCAACATAGTGAAACCCATCTCTATTAAAAATACAAAAGTAAGGCCGGGCGCGGTGGCTCAAGCCTGTAATCCCAGCACTTTGGGAGGCCGAGGCAGGTGGATCACGAGGTCAAGAGATCGAGACCATCCTGGTCAACATGGTGAAACCCCGTCTCTACTAAAACTACAAAAAATTAGCTGGGCATGGTGGCGCGTGCCTGTAATCCCAGCTACTCAGGAGGCTGAGGCAGGAGAATTGCCTGAACCCAGGAGGCGGAGGTTGCGGTGAGCCGAGATCGCGCCATTGCACCAGCCTGGGTAACAAGAGCGAAACTCCGTCTCAAAAAAAAAAAAAAAAAAAAAAAAAAGTAGCTGGGCATGGTAGTGCATGCCTGTAATCCTAGCTGCTCAGGAGGCTGAGGCAGGAGAATTGGTTGAACCTGGGAGGCAGAGGTTGCAGTGAGCCGAGATTGCACCACTGCACTCCAGCCTGGGCAACAGAACAAGACTCCCTCTCAACAAAAAAAGAAAACTTGCTAATGTAGATTCCTCTTGTACCATCTCCAGGCTGATAAGGACCTAAGGCCAGGCACAGTGGCTCCTGCCTGTAATTTCAGCACCTTCAGAGGCTGAGGAGGGAGGATTGCCTGACTCCAGGAGTTAAGGACCAGCGTGGCAGCCTGGGCAATGGAGTAGGACCTCATCTCTATAAAATTAGCCAGGCATGGTGGTCTACAACCGTAGTCCCAGCTATTCAGGAGGGTGAGGTTGGAGGATTGCTTGAGCCCAGGAGTATATGGAAGGAAGAAGATTGAAAGATTAATGACAAGGAAGCTTGGAAGAAGTATGTGGATGGGTCCCTCAGATTCTGCATAGACCATGAAGATATTTGTGTACCATAGGAGTGCCCACCCAAGGGGAGCCACTAAAGTGAAAATTCTTTTTTTTTAATTTAATTTTATTTTTTAGGTGGAGTCTCACTCTTTCCCAGGTTGGAGGGCAGTGGGACAATCTCAGCTTACTGCAACCTCCGCCTCCCAGGTTCAAGTCATTCTTTGGCATCAACCTCCCGAGCAGCTGGGATTACAGGCACCTGCCATTACACTCGGCTAATTTTGTATTTTTAGTAGAGACAGGGGTTTCTCCATGTTGGCCTGGTCTGCAAGACCTTATCTCTTAAAAAAAAGAAAGAAAGAAAGAAAGAAATTCATTTGAAAGTAAAGGAGGAGCCGGGCACGGTGGCTCAAGCCTGTAATCCCAGCAATTTGGGACGCTGAGGTGGGTGGATCACCTGAGGTCGGGAGTTGGATACCAGCCGGGCCAACATGGTGACACCTCATCTCTATTTAAAAAAAAAAGAAAGAAAGAAAGAAAGAAAGTAAAGGAAGTGCAGCAATGGGCTCCTGCCCATGGAATCTTTAATAGAATCTTACTATCATCCCCATCACCCAGAAGCAACTGGCCTACATGAAAAGTAGAATGAGTCATCAATGATTCCATTAAAGTACCAACTGGGATACAATCCCCTGAAAGAACGGGAGTGACTTACAGGACACAGTCCATGCTTTGAATGAGAGACCACTCTATGATGTTTCCCCAGAGTGAGAGTTTATGGGACTGGAACCCGGGCACCTGAGTAGGAATGGGTCCTCTCTCTGTTATACACAATAGCTTGGAGAATTGCTTCTCTCAACAGCTTTGAGCTCTGCTGGTTCAGAGATTTTGGTCCTCATGGGGAGTAATGCTTCCATGGGGAGCACAACAATGGATCCATGAACTGGGAGAAAAGACCTGCCTTGGCCTCCCAAAGTGCTGGGATTACAGGTGTGAGTCACCGTGCCTGGCCCTACTTGTGGCTCTTAAATGGAAAAACCTAACATTAAATTTACAAGCATAGTTTGAAAGTGTTAAGGGAATTTAAAAGCTATAAAAGCCCTCTTTAAAAGAGATTGTGGCCAGACACAGTGGCTCAGGCCTGTGATTCCAGCACTTTGGAAGGCCGAGGCAGACGGATCACCTGAGGTTACGGGTTTAAGACCAGCCTCGCCAACGTGGTGTAACCTGTCTGTACTAAAAACTACAGAAATTATCCGGGTATGTTGGTGGATGCCCGTAATCCCAGCTACTTGGGAGGCTGAGTCACAAGAATCACTTAAACCCAGGAGGTAGAGGTTGCAGTGAACCAAGGTGGCACCACTGCACAACAACCTGGGTGACAGAGAAAATTTTTATCAAAAAAAAAAAAAAAAAATGAAATAATAAGATTGTTAAAATATTTTAGCCGGGCGCGGTGGCTCAAGCCTGTAATCCCAGCACTTTGGGAGGCCGAGGCGGGTGGATCACAAGGTCAAGAGATCGAGACCATCCTGGTCAACACGGTGAAACCCCGTCTCTACTAAAAATACAAAAAAAATTAGCTGGGCATGGTGGCGCGTGCCTGTAATCCCAGCTACTCAGGAGGCTGAGGCAGGAGAATTGCCTGAACCCAGGAGGCGGAGGTTGCGCTGAGCCGAGATCACGCCATTGCACTCCAGCCCGGGTAACAAAAGAGAAATTCCGTCCCAAAAAAAAAAAAAAAAAAAAAAAAAAATCTTTTAGAAGCTGGGTACAGTAGTTCACACCTCTAATTCCAGCATTTTGGGAGGTAGAGGCGGGAGAATTACTTGAAGGAGTTGGAGACCAGCCTGGACAACACAGCAAGACGCTGCCTCAAAAACAAACACTGTCTATTGGCTGGGTGAGGTGGGTCATGCCTGTAATCCCAGAACGTTGAGAGGTTGAGGCTCGAAGGTTGCTTGTGCTCAGGAGTTCAAGACAGCCTGGACAACACGGTGAAATCCAGCCTCTACAAAAAATACAAAAATTAGTCGGGCATGGTGGTGCGCCCCTATAGTCCCAGCCACTCAGGAGGCTGAGCGGACAACATGGTGAAATCCAGCCTCTACAAAAAATACAAAAATTAGTCGGGCATGGTGGTGCGCCCCGATAGTCCCAGCCACTCAGGAGGCTGAGGCGGGAGGATCGCTGAACCCAGAAGATCAAGGCTGCAGTGAGCTATGACTGCACCACTGCACTCCAGCCTGTGCGACAGCGAAACCCTGTCTAAAAACAAAAAAGAAAAATAAAACCTCTTGGACTAGGCCAGGATCTTCCCTAGTTTCTAAAACCAGGACAACTGTGCTGCACCCGCTGCCTGCCAGAATTAGAGCGCTATAAATAGACACGATGTGTTTCTCAGGGTAACAGATATAAGACCGTTTTACCCCCAAAGACTTCAGCTTGTGTTTCCTAAAAATAAGGACATTTAACGTCCCAACAAATCTCTGAGGAAGGTCCTGCGTTAGCCCTCACGTTACCGATACGGAAACAGGCTCGGAGGTGCAAACTCTGGCTGTGTAGACAGAACAGGGGGTTTGAACTCGGGCTTAGTTAGGCCTTTCCTGGCTCTCCCATACCAGCGGGCAGGGAGAGACTCGGCAAAGAGTTGCACTTGCCCCCGGCGAAATCCCCAAAAGTCTGCAAAAACGTATTCCCTGGTACCGCTTTCCGCTCTGCTGTGACCAGCCAAAAATCCGAGACCGAAGTGGAAGTGTGCTGCGGCCCCGGGCGCGGGGCTGGGGACGGCCTCCTCCTTGGTGGACGAATCGGAGGAGCGGGGCTTCCCCCAAAAACGCCCCAGCCCCAGCCCCAGCCCCACGTCCCCAGCTGACAGGGTGCGCACAGGGGGCGGGGCCTGGGGTTCCTGGACTGGGGAGGGCCGCGCGTGTCCTTGGGCAGAGAGGGGAGGTGACTACGGCCGAAGAGGACGACGCAGAATGCTGGCCCCGCGGGTGAGGCCCCCATGGGCTGGGCCAGAACCCCCTACCCAGAAGCCCTCGCCCTGGTAGTACAGGACTCTCCAGGCACCCCTGCATTCCGGGCCTTGGAGCGTGAGTCCCCCCTTCAGGGCCTGGGACTCCCTGCTAAAGTCGAGTCCCCTCGCCCACAATCCACGCTTCGGAGACAGCTGGGGACCCCCAGCCTGGCCCAAAGCCCTGGGTTTGAACTCACATCCCGAGGTGTTAACACTGGAAATATAACACCCTGTCCTCACCCGGGGCTTCTCTGGCAACCCGGACGCTCCCGGGGACCTCCATATTCCGGTCCCCACGCTTCTGGGATCTGGTTTCCTCCCTTTAATCCAGGAAACCCTCCCCGCAAAAACATCTCAGGACTTAGTCCTCCCAGAACAAAGTTCCTCTGGGTCTTCTCCCTTCCAGGCCCCTCTAGGCAGCCGGGTCCACCTCCAGGCCAAGTCCTCTCCTCACACAGGCTGGCAGTTCGCGTCTCGCCTTTGGGACGCTTGCTACTGTCCCCACGTGCAGGCCTCAGAGAGCAGGATTCCCCTTCAGGGCACCCTTCCAGGTGCCTCCAATGCCCGGCCACCTCCCACCCCGCAGGTCTCCCAGGCGCTGATCCGCTCCTTCAGCTCCACAGCCCGGAACCGCTTAAAGAATCGAGTGCCCGAGAAACAGAAGCTCTTCCAGGTGGGCAGGGCGGGGGAGGACCCGGGGCGCCCGCCGGGAGCGCGCCGAGCCGGGGCAGGCCGGGCGCGCTGTGAGGAGCAGCCGGCACCCCTTTCTCATCAGATACCCCCACATCCAGGAGGACAATGGCATCCCGTTGTACCTGAAGGGCGGCGCCGTTGACAACATCCTGTACCGAGTGACCATGGGGCTGTGTCTGGGCGGTAAGTGCACGGCCCGGCCCGGCCCGAGCGGCGGGAGAGGCGGGGCTGGACCCAGGGGGGAGGCGGCGGACTTCCGGGCGGGACCAACCAGCATCTGGGCTGGGGGGTGGCGTTTAGGAAGGGGGTGGAGTGCTCAGCTGGAGTCGGGCCTGTAGGGAGCGGGCTACCTAGGACTTGGGCTTGCGTCCCAGGAGGGGAGCTGGGCTAGTGGTGGCGAGACTGAGGCCTAGGGAGGAGTTGGGGAGGAAGCTCCCATCCTGGTGTAGATCAGCGCTAGGGGGTTTTGCACTAGGGAGTCCAATTTGGGAAGGGAGCTGGACCCCAAACTAGAGCTGGGGTCCAGGCTGGGAATTGGGGAGGCTGAAGAAGGCCGTAAAAGCCCGGGATGTTCTGCGAGGTGATTAGGTCTCATTCTGTCTCCCCTACTTCCCCTTTCCAGGCACTGCCTACGGCTTGTACTGCCTTGGCTGGGCCTCCTTCCCCCGCAATAAATGAGACCAAGAAGCCTGGGGGTCTGAGGAACTTGGACAAGTGTCAATAAACGCTGGTCTCTCTCTCTCTGTGTGTGTGTGTGTGTGTGTGTGTGTGTGTGTGTGTGTGTGCACCCGTCCCCGCCAAACCCAGCCTCCCACCAACCAGAGAGCTCTGCCCTGGGGGCAGCCCACTACCCCCAGCCCTTGGTGCCTCACGCTCGACCAGGCTAGGATGTTGCCACCTCTTGGCCCTCTGCTGAGTACCCCAAACAACACCCACAGGCTGCCCCTCAGGACCCAGGGACATGGGGTGGTGTCCTCAAGTGGGAAGGAAGACACTGAGCATGGCTGATGATACAACAGAGGCAGAGGCCAAGTGTGGATGGAGAAGCTGCAAAAGAGGCAAACGTGGCCTTGGGGAAGAGAGCCAGGGGTAGCACTGAGACCTCCCTCCAGCCCAGACTCTGGAAGCAGAAATCACCCACGCTTCTGAGTCCTGTCTCAGCCTCCACAGGATCTGAGAGGGATCAGCAAGAACAAGGCTACATCTCAGGATAAGAAAAAAAATGCAGACAAGAAAAAGACCAGGAGATCCATGAATCCAGCCCTGGGGACAAATCCACCACCTCCCCCGCTCCCCAGGACCCAGAGCCTGAGCCACCCCTCCTCTCTCAGATCAGGAGGCATATCCCACAGAGAGCAGCAACTGGGGTGCATTTATTTCCTCCTGGGCCTGGCAGGCTGGGAGCAGAATATAGACAAAGGCACTGGGGCACGTGGGCCTGGCATGGCCTGGAGCTTGGCTGCCTGGGTGGCAACTGTGAAGGGTGTGCCAGGGCGTGCAGGGACTCGAGTCGTCCTCCCAGAACTGGGAGAGGGCCCTTGGGGCATGGAAGCATCACAAGTGCTAGGCTTGGCACAGGAACACAGGAGAGGCTACAGAGCAGGTGTGCATGGGGCATGGTGGGAGTGGGGAGACCCTTGGGCAGAGCTTGTTAGAGTATGCTAGAGCCAGGGGGAACTCAGGCAGGGCATGTTGGGCCCTGGATGTTGAGAAGTTGGGTAACAAGTGTTGAGAGAACAAAAGCTTGTGGGTCAACGGGCCCCAAGAAGATGTGACTGTAGACCGGATTGGCCCTGGGAAAGACCAAGGCTCCAGGTGACTCCTACAGCGAGGTGGTGAAGGGGTGGGTCTGGGGGTCCCATTCAGGAATACATAGTCAGCTGCAGCCACTGGGGAGAGGAGGGCAGAGAATGAGGACAGGGAACACCAGAGCACCAGCCTGTCTGTCCTCACCCAGGGGCTGCTGGCAAAATAGGAGGGAGGGGACTGAAGCTCAGGACTGGTATGAATGGCTGAGGGATGGGGTCCCCCCAGGCACCCATACCCCAAGATGGGGGTTCTTACCTCCTGGATGTTCACCTGGATTTGTCCAGTGCCATCTTTGTCAAGAGATTTGAAGGCGCCTGGAGGAGATGGGGAAGTTTGAAGGGTAGGGAAGAAAGGAGACTGGTTTTTAGCATAATAACATTACACAAGTATATGGGCTGACACTAATAGCAGCTGGCACTTCCTGAGTATTTGCTGCGTGCCCAGCACTGTGTAAAGTGCTTTGCAGATATTAACTCATTTAATCCAACTCTGTGATATAAGTGTCATTTTAAAATGAGACACAGGCTGGGCGTGGTGGCTCACACCTCTAATCCCAACACTCTGGAAGGCCAAGATGGGAGGATCACTTGAGCCCAGGAGTTCAAGACCAACCTAGGCAACAGAGACCTCATTTCTGTTTTTTAAAAAACTAAAAAGTGGTTGGGCACAGCGGTTCACACCTGTAATCCTAGTACTTTGGGAGGCGGAGGCCAGAGGATCACGAGGTCAGGCGTTCAAGACCAGCCTGGCCAATATGGTGAAACCCCATCTCTACTAAAAATACAAAAATTAGCTGGGCATGGTGGCGTGTGCCTGTAGTCCCAGTTACTCAGGAGGCTGAGGCAGGAGAATCGCTTGAACCTGGAAGCAGAGGTTGCAGTGAGCTGAGATTGCACCACTGCACTCCAGCCTGGGAAACAAAGCAAGATTCCATCTCAAAAATAAATATAAAAAGGAAAAGGAGAGAAAAAAAAATGAGGGGGCCGTGCCCCAGGTCACATAGCAAGAAAGTGAAGAAATGAGGATTGGAATCCAAGCTGTTACCCTCCTCAATAATGGCCTCTGTGTACTGACATCACCTCTGCCCTGGCCTGGCCTCCTACTGACATCTCTGCTACTGGGAGACTCTGCACACTCTACTTCCTGTCCCTAGCGTCTTGCAGGTCCCACTCCTGCCCTGAAACTTGGCTCATGTTCCCCACCCACAGCGAATCTAGACAAGATGCCTACACCACTGTCTCCGCTCAGTTACTGGTGTCCCCACACACAGCGTCCTGCCCTCTCTTTTTTTTTTTTTTTTTTTGTAAGACAGAGTCTTAAACTCTGTCACCAGGCTCGAGTGCAGTGGCATGATCTTGGCTCACTGCAACCTCTGCCTCCCGGGTTCAAGCGATTCTCCTGCCTCAGCCTCCCAAGTAGCTGTGATTACAGGCACGTCCGGCTAATTTCTGTATTGTTAGTAGATATATGCTTTTGCCATGTTGGCCAGGCTGGTCTTGAACTCCTGACCTCAGGTGATCCGCCCGCCTCAGCCTCCCAAAGTGCTGGGATTACAGGTGTGAGTCACCAGGCCAAACCTGATGCTGCCCCTCCCTCTGCCTAGAACCTGCCATGGCTCCCCATTGTCCCTGGTAGAGTCTGATCACCCCCAAACTTGGCACCCACAATCCTGTATGACCTAATTATGTCCACTGCTCCTACCTCCTCTCACTCAGCTCAGAGCTCGGACAGATCCAAGTTCAAATTCTGGCTTTGCAACTTCCTAGCTGGGTAATTATGAACATGAAATTTTGCCTCCTTGAACCCTAAGTTCCTCCTCCATAAAATAAGGATAGTAATGGCTGAACGTGCTGGCTCACACCTGTAATCCCAGCACTTTGGGAGGCCGAGGTGGGTGAATCACAAAGTCAAGAGATCAAGACTATCCTGGCCAACATGGTGAAACTCCATTTCTACTAAAAATACAAAAATTAGCTGGGCATGGTGGTGCATGACTGTAGTCCCAGCTACTCGGGAGGCCAAGGCAAGAGAATTGCTTGAGCCTGGGAGGCAGAGGTTACAGTTAGCCAAGATCACGCCACTGCACTTCAGCCTGGCAACATGGAGCGAGACTATCTCAAAAAATAAATAAATAAGGATAGTAATTCCTACTTCTCAGTGATATCTTCAGTGTTCAGTGTTCAATACACTAACACTCATAAGGCCACATGCAGCCTATAATACCAAGGCTTTGGGAGGCTGAGGTGGGATGATTGCTGGAGGCCAAGAGTTCAAGACCAGCCTGGGCAACACAGCAAGACCCTATATCCACAAAACATTTTAAAAATTAGCCAGGCATGGTGGTGTGTGCCTGTAGTCCCAGGCATTCGGTAAGCTGAGGCAGGAGGACTGCTGGAGCCTAGGAAGTTGAGGCTGTGTGAGCCATGATCGTGCCACTGCAGTCCAGGCTTGAAGACAGAGACCTTGTCTCTTAAAAACAAACAAAAAACTCATAAAAGCCCTCATGATCTAGTCCCTACTGCGCCTCCCAACTGTCTGCTTCCCCATTGCACCCCAGCTTAAGCACTCTTTAAAATAAATCCTGGCCAGGCGCAGCAGCTCATGCCTGCAATCCCAGCCTGGGAGGACAAGGCAGGTGGGTGACCTGAGGTCAGGAGTTCGACACCAGCCTGGCCAACATGGTGAAACCCCTGTCTCTACTAAAAATATAAAAATTATGGGCATGGTGGTGCCTGTAATCCAGCTACTCAGGAGGCTGAGGCAGGAGAATCACTTGAACCCAGGAGGAGGAGGCTGCAGTGAGCCAAGATTGTGCCATTGCACTCCAGCCTAGACAACAAGAGCGAGACTCTGTCTCAAAAAAAAAAAAAGAAAAAAAAGAAAAAAGAAAGAAATCTAACAAAAAGCACCAGAAGCCCCAGCTTCTTTCCCTCCTAGGCCTTTCCACAGTCTGTTCCCTCAGCCTGCAACTGCATTCCCTACCTTCTCACTAAGTCTCTCATCCCTCAGGACTCAATGCTCCCTCTCCAGGAGCCCTCCCTGACCCCTTGGGCTGCATCAGGTGCCTGCTGGGTTGGATTTGCCCTCTAGGCTTCCCCAAGCACAATCTGAGCATGCTCTGCCCACTCTTCCCCCAACCAGAGCCCTAGACCTTCGGTCTATGCTGCCCCCATCACAACCCATCACTCTGCCCTGAGTTTCCCCTCTCCCAGCCATCACCAGTCTGAACTATTAGCGTCTGGGGACTTCTCTCTTCACCACTAGACTGTGTGCTCCATGAGGGCAGAAACGGGCTGATTCAGTCACTGCCATGCCCCCAGCATCGTCTGCCTCAGTCGGGCTTAGAGGAGACGTTGGCCCACAGAAGTCAATGGAATCCCCACCCGGGAAGACAGCTGGGGTGTCACTCACGGAACATGGCATCCAGCCTGACCAAGCAGCTGATGAAGTTGTCAAAATCCATGTTCCCACTTTCATCTGAGTAGCGTCTGATGATCATGTTGTAGAGATGCTCGTTCAGGTGGAACCCTGAGATGGATTTCATCCTTCAGGTGTGGGGGTCACATGGCCCAACCCACTCATGTGCCCAGGAGTCAGGCCCAGACCAGCTGAGTGGGGATTTTCTCACCCATCCCACTCCCAGCGCCACCACGTCCCTGCCGGCCATACCTGCCGCCTCAAAGGCCCCTGGGAGTTCACTGCTGCAGATAGTCCCTGACCGGTCAGTGTCAAACTGTTTGTATATGGCCTGAGGGGACAGAGAGATGGGGTCCAAGTGAGCATGGTGGGGCATGGTGTCTCCGTGGCTAGGGGGTCTGGGTACCAGCGATTTCAGAGGCTGCTACACACCTGCCACCTTTTAATGTTGTTCCACAGGTACTTGAACTCCTCGAATCCCAGCTTGCCTGTGGTGTCGCTCTGGTGGGAGGGTGTTAAGAAGAGTGACAGCTACACCCAGATGCACGCACCGCATGCAGTGTGGACACGATGGTGACACAGCAAGCCGGGGAGCCAGGGCTGACACTCCAGCTCCCGCTCAGCCCTCGTCACGTCACCTGGCATGTGGTTTTATTTTTCATTTTATCCATACATATTTTCACATATATTTCTAAATAAGGATTCTCTTTAAACATAACCATCAGGAATTATATTCAACTACTCTAAAGTACAAATTCGTTGCCTGAAAAGAGTTGTTAATTGCTCATTCAGAAAATTCTTGATAGGCCAGGCACAGTGGCTCACACTTGTAATCCAGCACTTTGGGAAGCCGAGGTGGGTGGATCACTCTGGAGTCAGGAGTTCAAGACCAGCCTGGCCAACACAGTGAAACCCTGCCTCTACTAAAAATATAAAAATTAGCCAGGTGTGGTGGCACACACCTGTCATCCCAGGGACTCAGGAGGCTGAGGGAGGAAAATTGCTCAATCCTAGGAGGTGAAAGTTGCAGTGAGCTGAGATGGTGCCACTGTACTTCAGGCTGGGCAACAGAGTGAAACTTTGTCTCGGCCGGGCACGGTCGCTCACGCCTATAATCCCAGCACTTTGGGAGGCCAAGGTGGGTGGATCACAAGGTTAAGAGATTGAGACCATCCTGGCCAACATGGTGAAACCCTGTCTCTACTAAAAAATACAAAAATTAGCTGGGCGTGGTGGCGCGCACCTGTAGTCCCAGCTTCCCAGGAGGCTGAGGCAGGAGAATTGCTTGAACCCAGGAGGCTGAGGTAGGAGAATTGCTTGAACCCAGGAGGCAGAGATTGCAGTGAGCCAAGATTGCGCCACTGCACCCTAGCCTGGTGCCTGGCAACAGAACAAGACTGTCTCACAACAAAAAAAAAAAAAAAAAAAAGGCCGGGCGTGGTAGTTCACGCCTGTAATCCAAGCGCTTTGGAGGCCAAGGCGGGCAGATCACCTGAAGTCAGGAGTTCAAGACTAGCCTGACCAACATAGTGAAACCCTGTCTTAAAAAATAAAAAAATAAAATAAAATAAAAAAGGCCAGGTGCAGTGGCTTACACCTGTAATCCCAGCACTTTGGGAGGCCGAGGCGGGTGGATCACCTGAGGTCAGGAGTTCGAGACCAGCCTGACCAACATGGAGAAACCCCATCTCTACTATAAATACAAAATTAGCCAGGTGTGGTAACACATGCCTGTAATCCCAGCAACTCGGGAGGCTAAGGCAGGAGAATTGCTTGAAACCAGAAGGTGGAGGTTGCAGTGAAAGGAGATCGTGCCACTGAACTCCAGACTGGCGACAGAGGGAGACTCCATCTCAAAAAGAAAAACAAAGAACTAATGTGTACAGACCACGTACTATGCACTATGCACTGTGCTAAACCTTTTGCATGTAGTTCCAATTCAGTATCACCATTATCATTCACCCATTTTACAGCTAGGGGAATTGAGGCACAGAGAGGTTCAGCAACTTGGTTAAGGGGTAGAGTTGAGATTGCTTCACTCAAATGTAATATGTCTGTGAATATCTCACATGACACATATATATGTGTGTGTCTGTATTGTCCTGTGTGTTAAATGTGCATGAGGCCAGGCGCAGTGTCTCAACCCTATAATCTCAACACTTTGGGAGGCTGAGGTGGGAGGATTTCTTGAGGTCAGGAGTTCAAGACTTGCCAGGTCAATATAGTAAAAGCTTGTCTCTATATTTTTTTAAAACAAAAATAAGGCCGGGCGCGGTGGCTCAAGCCTGTAATCCCAGCACTTTGGGAGGCCGAGGCGGGTGGATCACGAGGTCAAGAGATCGAGACCATCCTGGTCAACACGGTGAAACCCCGTCTCTTCTAAAAGTGCAAAAAATCAGCTGGGCATGGTGGTGCGTGCCTGTAATCCCAGCTACTCAGGAGGCTGAGGCAGGAGAATTGCCTGAACCCAGGAGGCGGAGGTTGCGGTGAGCCGAGATCGCGCCATTGCACTCCAGCCTGGGTAACAAGAGCTAA
>NW_022437008.1:5123786-5124132 GCF_009761245.1 Sapajus apella
CATTGCACTCCAGCCTGGGTAACAAGAGCGAAACTCCGTCTCAAAAAGAAAAAAATAAATAAATAAATAAATAAATAAATAAATAAATAAAAATGTACATGTATCCAAGATCAGCTAACAGCTGGCCCACGTACAAATGTAAGTGTGTTCCTGTGCACGCAGCTTCATACACGTTCATGTATGTGGGCATGCTCTTGGGGGGGGTGTGTATATGTACATGTGACTGTTATAAACTGGGTTCTCAAGCCCAAAAGACCTGAGTCCAAATTCCTATCCTGCCACCTGCTCTTTATTTATAATCTTTTTTTTTTTTTTTTGAGACGATTTGATGTGTTTCCCCCGCTGG
>NW_022437008.1:5124232-5129409 GCF_009761245.1 Sapajus apella
CAAGTGATTGTCCTGCCTCAGCCTCCCGAGTAGCTGGGACTACGGGTGTGCATCACCACACCCGGCTTATTTTTCTATTTAATAGAGATGGGGTTTCACCACATTGGCCAGGCTAGTTTTGAACTCCTGACTTCAGGGTCTCCCAAAGTGCTGGGATTACAGGCATAAGCCACCACACCAGGTCATAACTTTTTTTGAGATGGAGTCTAGCTCTGCTGCACAGGCTGGAGTGCAGTGGTGCAATCTTGACTCGCTGCAACCTCTACCTCCTGGGTTCAAGTGATCCTCCTGCCTCAGCCTCCTGGGTAGCTGGAACTACAGGTGCCCACCACCATACCTAGCTTATTTATTTATTTATTTTTCCCGAGATGGAGTCTTGCTCTGTCACTTAGGCTGAAGTGCAGTGGTATGATCTTGGCTCACTGCAACCTCTGCTTCCCAGGTTCAAGGGATTCTTCTCCTGCCTTGGCCTCCTGAGTAGCTGGGACTACAAGTGCCTGCCACCACACCTGGCTAATTTTCGTATGTTAGTAGAGATGGGGTTTCACCATGTTGGCCAGGCTGGTGTTGAACTGACCTCAGGTAATCTGTCTGCCTTGGCCTCCCAAAGTTTTGGGGTTACAGGTGGAGCCACCACACCCGACCTTTATTTGTAACTTGAGACAAATGGCTGTTTCTCTCTGAGCTTCAGTTTCCTCATCTGTAAAATGGAGTATAATTGTGCCTGTCCGACAAGGTGGTTGCGAAGATTTGGTCACTTTATATAATTAAAGTGCTGGCCGGGCACGGTGGCTCAAGCCTGTAATCCCAGCACTTTGGGAGGCCGAGGCGGGTGGATCACGAGGTCAAGAGATCGAGACCATCCTGGTCAACATGGTGAAACCCCGTCTCTACTAAAAATACAAAAAATTAGCTGGGCATGGTGGTGCGTGCCTGTAATCCCAGCTACTCAGGAGGCTGAGGCAGGAGAATTGCCTGAACCCAGGAGGCGGAGGTTGCGGTGAGCCGAGATCGCGCCATTGCACTCCAGCCTGGGTAACATGAGTGAAACTCCGTCTCAAAAAAAAAAAAAAATAATAATAATAATAATAATAATTAAAGTGCCAGCTGTGACAGTGGTATTGTTATGATTTGCTGCCACATGTCTGTAGGTGAGTTTGTTCTGACGTATGCATTTACACATCTGCAGATACGAAGGCTACATTTTGGCTTCCCAAACATACTCTTAAAAAACTCCCCGTGCACCCAGAGCCTCCCCCACACTACCGCCAAGGATACATCCATCACGGCCACCATGCTGCGACATGTGTCAATGCCAAAACCATCAGTCTTCAGATCAGGGTCTGTGGGTGACAGGTTAAAAGTCAGAGGCCAGAGGTCAAAGCCACTCCAGCCCCTCTGCCTCTAAACCTGCCTTATGCCTTGACCTCGGTCACTTACGTCGTGTCACGACCTTGTTGAGAATGTTCATGAGTTCTGTGGCACTGACCTCCATGTCCTGCAGGCGGAAGTTAGGGGGAGGTCAGGGGTGACTGAAAGGGGTCTGAAAATGTCATGGAGAATGGGAACACTGGGATTGTTACATAACCACAAGGGAAGGGATGGAAGGGTTAGGACCGAGCCAGGGACCCGAGGTTACTTACATCTCCAGCCAGCTGGGCAAAGAGTCTCCGGAACTGCCGGACCTCCTCACTCTCGTTGGCCTCAATGTTGGAGTAATGTGTGCGTGGGGGCTGCAGAGGGAGGAGAGCTCAGAGTGGTGGGGGGAGGGGACCCGCCCAGGACAGCTCCTCACATCGAGGCATCCTGGGTGGGGAAGTCATAGTGGGCTGGGCAGCTTGATGAGAAAAAGAATGAGGGGTGGCAGCGAATGGAGAGTGTGTATGTCAGGGATGGCTAAAACCCATGGCGAAGCTGCAGACATGGCCCGGTTGGAACTGGCAGAGGAATGACACAAGAAGGGGTGGAAGATGGGGCTTCCCTAAAGGAACAGGGATGGGACCTCGAAGAGGCCCTGAAGGGAGAAGTGGGGCTGGCTGCAGAGGGGGCTTACCGGGGGCTCCGGGTTATACTGCGCAGCCGCCTCGCTGGAAGAGATAAGGGGGAGGGGTTAGCGCCTGGGGGCGGGGCCTCCAACGGGCAGAGCAGCAGAACCATTAGCCCCAAGGCCACCTTCCTTACTTGGTGGCTGTCCCCCTCACCTGTTCTTGTCTTCACCTGTCCTAATCCACACTGCCCTGGTCCTGCCCTCCTTCTCCTTTCGTCAGGCCAACCCTACCCTGGGAGGCTCCACTCCTGCCAGGCATACCTACCCAATGGCAGAGTCCAGTCATCTTGGCCACCCTCAACCTAAAAATCCCACACAGAGTCAGCAGACCCTGCCCCTTGGAGAGCTCACTTTACAGAGGCTCTGCCCCAGCTTCCCAAGGCCTCATCCTCTTTAGGTGCCATCTGCCTAAGACCCTACTCCATGGCCCGCTTCCTAAATGGCTATCTTCCCAACATCCTACCCCATCCATAGGTCCCCACCCCTTCAAGGGATCACTGTTAAGTGGCCATGGCTAATTAGGCCAACCTGCCCTACCCCTATCAGGACATTTTTCTACATGAATCCAGCCAATTTCCAGCAGGCCCAGCCCATTTAGGGCCATTTCTCCTATCCCATTAGGCCTCGGTTTCTCCTCATTAACCCACCTAAAACCTCTCACCGCACTCATAAGTCAAGCCCGTCCGTAAAATGTCACTCAGACGCATTGGCTCCGCCCCTTTAACGTTAGTTTCCAGGGTAGCCAATGCAGGCCGGGCTCAGATCTATAAGCCCCGCCCCCAAAACTCCAGCTCAGTGCCCTGAGGAACACATTGTCCTGGACCCACACAATCAGACCACTCCCATATCATGTCCTGCCCCCAGGGACTGATATCAGCTTCATTGGGGTCCACCCCCTTATAGCAGGACTCCCAAACCAGGCCACCCCTGCCTAATTCAGGTGCCCAGGTGTGCCTCAGGTTAATTCTATTCTAGTCTAGTTAGATGACGCTCCTCCCCAGGCCCCGCCCCTTCTGAGGCACCTCCCGCCCTAGGCCCCGCCCCTCCCGCTCCTAGGCCCCGCCCCTCCAATAGTCCCCACCTCACCTGATGGCGCTGATAACTCCGCCTAGGATGCGCATGGCCGTTCCACCGCCACCGCCGCCTCCACCGCCTCCACCGCCGCCGCCGCCCCCGGCCCCGCTGATCAGGCCTCCAAGCACATTCCCCAGGCCCCCACCCAGGCCCCCGCCTCCCCCGCCGCCGCCGCCGCCCTTCAAGAATGAGTTAACCAGGAACATGGCTGCGACTCACTGCTGGGGGGAAAAAAGGGACCGGTGGTTGCGTCGCCCTGAGCTCACACCCTTCCCTCAAACAAGCATTTCCGGCAGCTGGACCTGGAGGAGGAATCTGAGGCCCCCGGTGGGGGTCTGAGCCTGCGAGAGCGGATTGTCCTCGGATGGGTGGGGCAGGAACGGGGAATCAGGTTTGCAACCTCCTGGGGTCTAAAAGGCACCCGTGGGGCTTGAGGGAGCCTGGGCTGAGTGCACGCGTTAAGGGGAGGGTGCAGGTCTAGTGGGGGTTCTCTTGGTGAGGACTCCAAGTTGGTGTAAGGCGTGCCCGACGGAACTGAATGGAGAGGTCCTTGGCGGGTCACTGGCGCGGAGCAAACATCCACAGCCTAAAGGGCCCCAGGGCGGGGTTTAGGAACTCCCAATGCGGGCTTGAGAATTTAGATGTTCCCAGCGGCAGGATTCCAGTGTCACCTTTGGGTCTGTGGGCTTGGGTCTAAGATCGTGGCTGTGATCACCGGGGTCCCAGATAATGGGGTACCCCGCTGGAACTGGGGGCACAGATCTACGATCGCGGTTCAGAACGCACCAAGGAAGAATTCACGGGGTATCTCGGAAATCTATGGGCCTGCATTTTGGATCATGAGACAGAGGGTGGGGAAGGGTCCCCGGGACGGCATAAAAGGGGGTCGGACAGGTCTGGGGGTTTGAATCTGAGACCATGGATCTGGGGACCCCCGAGGCCGAGACTTCACGGTCTCGCCGGGTCTGGGGACCGCCAGGGCCGGAATTGCAGGGTGGGAAGGGGGTACGGGCCGGGCGCTTACCACAGCACAGGTCCGGAGGTCCCGTGGGGTCCGTTCCGCTGCCGCTCCCGGGCCTCCCGCTGCGTCCGGCTCCGAAGGGCGGGGCCGGTGACTCAGGCCGCAACTCTCCGGCCCGACTCTGCACCGCGGCACCGCAGTTGCCCGCGCGGTCCTAGAGCCGAAGTGAAAACTGCGCAGACGCACCCCAACCCGCCCAGGCCGGCGGGACGCGAATCTGGACTCCGCCCTGCGCGTTTCCAGCGCTGAAGGTCCTAAGCTCGCCCTGACTCGGTAGGCTGGGGTCTGACCCACACCCCTCAGGTCTGGGTTGAGGCGCCCGCGGACGAGAACTCGGAGGGGACCCGCCCCCCTCCCAGTGTCGTAGTGTGAATTTTCGCCCCAGGGCCTGCCTATACCCTTCCAGAGCTGCGGTTTTCGGTCCACTCACTAAGGAACTCCACACGGTCCTCTCCAGGTCTTGTCGCGACCAACAGCTCCTGGAGGCCTGGAGTATGGTTTGGCTGTACGCTCCAGTCTTTGGCGAGGACTTAGGCTGGTCTGCCTTTCCCGGTGCCTGTAGCAGCTCAGATGGCAGTCAAACCGCAGGCAGGGCCTGCGCCTCCTTAAAAGCTCCCCTTACCACGCCCCCGCCCCAGTCAGGGGCCACCAGAATCGTTGTTTGCTGGACAGCCCAAAGGGTATCCTCTGTATGCCAGTCTCAAAAGTCCCCAGACACAGGAAGATTCCTTTGGTCACGGCCTGGTTTCTTTATTTACTTAAAAAAGGCCGGGCTTGGTGGCTCACGCCTGTAATCCCAACAACTTTGGGAGGCCGAGGCGGGTGGATCAAGAGGTCAAGAGATCGAGACCATCCTGGTCAACATGGTGAAACCCCGTCTCTACTAAAACTACACAAAATTAACTGGGCATGGTGGCGCGTGCCTGTAGTCCCAGCTACTCAGGAGGCTGAGGCAGGAGAATTGCCTGAACCCAGGAGGCGGAGGTTGCGGTGAGCCGAGATCGCGCCATTGCACTCCAGCCTGGGTAACAAGAG
>NW_022437008.1:5129809-5137517 GCF_009761245.1 Sapajus apella
AAAAAAAAAAAAAAAAAAAAAAATATGGCCAGGTGCGGTGCGTCACGCTTGTAATCCGAAGACTTTGGGAGGCCGATGGGGGTGGATCACGAGGTCAAGAGATCGAGACCATCCTAGCCAACATGGTGAAACCCGGTCTCTACTAAAAAAATACAAAAATTAGCTGGGCGTGGTGATGCACGCCTGTAGTCCTAGCTACTCAGGAGGCTGAGGCAGGATAATCGCTTGAACCCAAAAGGAAGAGGTTGCAGTGAGCCAAGATCGCACCACTGCAGTCCAGCCTGGTGACAGAGCGAGACTCCGTTTCAACTGAAAATACAAAAATTATCTGGGCGTGGTGGTACATGCCTGTAATCCCAGCTACTCGGGAGGCTGAGGCAAGAGAATCGCTTGAACTGGGGAGGCACAAGTTGCAGTGAGCCAAGATCACGCCATGTGCACTCCAGCCTGGGAGACAGAGCGAGATTCATGGCAAATCATGAATCATGGCGAATCATGACCAACATGGCAAAACCCCGTTGGTCAGGCTGATAAACTTCTGACCTTAGGCGATCCACTTGCCTTGGCCTCCCAAAGTGCTCGGATTACAGGTGTGAGCTACAGCACCCTGCTGTGTTTAGTACTTTTTCAGGACTCCTGTAGGGAGCTAAATCTGGCCCCCATGCAGGCTGGCTGACTCTTAACCCCTACCCTGGAGGCTGGCTAGGCTTGAGTTGAATCCTGGCTGTGCCTGTAATAACTGCATACCCCAAAAGAGTGACTTGATGTTCTTGAGCAGCGATTTCCTCATCTGTAAAATGGGAACATGGGTTGCTCCATACCACTAGGCCCCTATCAAAATTAAATGATATCTGCAGGAATACTGATTTACAAAAGAAATTAAGCAATGACTGGGCACGGTGGCTCACACCTGTAATCACACTTTGGGAGGCTGAGACAGGAGGATCTCTTGAGCCCAGGAGTTTGAGACCAGCCTGGCTGATATAATGAGACCTTGTCTCTACAAATAATAATAATAATACAGAAATTAGCTGAGCGTGGTGGCAAGCACCTAGTCCCAGCTACTCTGGAGACAGGTGGGAGGATTGACAGAGCCCAGGAGGTGGAGGTTGCAGTGAGCCAAGATCATGCCACTGCATTACAATCTGGGTGACAGAGCGAGACTCTGTCTCAAAAGAATAAATAACCGATGCAGTGGCTCACCCCTGTAATCCCAGCACTTTGGGAGGCTGAGGCGGGCAGATTACCTGAGGCCAGGGGTTCGAGACCAGCCTGACCAACATGAAGAAACCCTGTCTCTACTAAAAAATACAAAATTAGCTGGGTGTAGTCGTGGGCACCTCTAATCCCAGCTACGTGGGAGGCTGAGACAGGAGAATCAGTTGAACCTGGGAGGCGAAGGTTGCGGTGAGCCGAGACTGCACCATTGCACTCCAGCCTGGGCAACAACAGCAAAACTCCATCTAAATAAATAAATAAATAGGTGGTAAATGCTTTGTAAATGACAGCTACTAGCTCTGTGTCTTTGCCCACGCTGTTCCCTCAGCCTGCAGGCCACCTGTATTCCTCAGCTGGTGGACTCCTTAGTCATCCTTGAATAATACAAACACACGTAACTGTCAAGCTCGTGCAAGTGCTTTATGTCCATCAGCTCCCTCGTTCTCCTAACAGCCCTGTGACATCCATGCTATTTATTATCTCCATTTTACAGGTAAGTAAACCTCTGAGGTTAAACCCAGGCAGCCACGCTCCCTAGCCTGTATCCTTAACAACTACCCTATATGTTAATAACATAATGAATATATTGGCTGGGCACAGTGGCTCACGCCTGTAATCCCAACATTTTGGGAGGCCGAGGTGGGTGGATCACCTGAGGTCAGGAGTTTGAGACCAGCCTGGCCAACATGGTGAAACCCCATCTCTACTAAAAATACAAAAATTAGCTGGGCATAGTAGTGCATGCCTGTAATCCCAGCTACTCAGGAGACTAAGGCAGGAGAATTGCTTGAACTCAGAGACGGAGATTGCAGTGAGCGGAGATCATGCCATTACATTCCAGCCTGGGTGACAGAGCACGCTGTCTCAAACACTAATAACAATAATATAATGCATATGATAGTAGCTCACATAACAAGATCACAAGAGACAAAACTAGTTGTAGCTAATGCTTCCTGAGGCTTGCTGGAGCCAGGCCAAGGTAACTGCTACACAATCCTTATCTGCAAGGCAGGAGAGCAAATGGAGATTCTGAAAGGCAGGGTCACAGAGGGTGGCAGAACCAGATCTGGACCTGGCTTGGCTGATGACAGATCTTTTGGGGATGACTAATCCAGATTCCCTTCTCACCACACCCCTCCCTGCCAGACTGACTGTTCCGCTCTCTCTTGAGCTCACTTGCTGCCAGGCCCCATGCCCCCGGCCAGGAACTCTCCTGCTGCCCTTTTTTTTTTTTTTCTGGCCTGGTTGTGTAGCTACTCAAGCTGCGGGTGTCAGCTCAGGAGTCATCTCTTCCAGGAAGCCCTCCCTGTCTCCACCCAACCTGAGACTAGGTGAGGCTTCTTCCAGTGATTTGTTTTCAAAATGACTTGTACTTTCTCATGGCACTCGCTGACAATTAACGATACCGTCATCTAGTTCTCGCCCCTAACCCCTTATTCCCGGCCAGCCCCAGGTGTCAGGACCCTGTCCTCCTCTCTGTGCCACTCATGCCATGAGGCACCTCCCCTACATGCACAGCTTAAATCCCATCTCTAGGCTATTGACACCCAGCTTTTTGTTTTGTTCTTAGAGGCAGGGGCTCCGTCACCCAGGCTGGAATGCAGTGACACGATTGTAGCTCACTGCAGCTAACTCCTGGCCTCGAGGAATCCTCCTCCTGCCTCAGCCTCCTGAATAGCTACTGCTACAGGCACAAGCTACCATGCCCAGCTAACACCCAAATTTCCTTTATCTTTTTTCTTTTTAAGTTATTTGTAGACATGAGGTCTTGCTGTGTTGCCCAGGCTGGTCTTGAACTCCTGAGTTCAAGTGATCCTCCCACCACAGCCTCCAAAAAGGCTAGGATTACAGGTGTAAGCCACTGCACCTGGTCCTAACCCCCAAATTTCTATCCCCAGCCCAGACACCTCCTGCCATCCCCAGGCTCCTACATCCTGCAACATATTCAAAGGATGGAAGATCTTAGAGGCATTTTAAGCTTTATACATCCTAAACTGAGCTTTTTGCCTTCCTCCAGAACCTGCTCCCTTGCCACCTTCCCCACCTAGATCAATGGCAGCTCTGTCCTTCCAGTGACTAAGGCCAGACACCCAGGGTGGTTCTTCGCCTCTCTCCTTCACACCCACTCCAACCTGTGAACAGATATTGGCTCCAACTACAGAACCTAAACTCTTCCCCTCCACTGTCCCCAACTTGGCCCAGCCTCCATCCTCTCCCACCTGGTCACCCCAGCAGCCTCTCCCTGGCCTCCCTGCTCCCTTCTGTCTGCTCCCCTCGTGGAGGCAGAGGGAGCCTGGGACCACCTGAGTGAGGTGAGGGCCCTGCTGGCTCAGAGCCCTGCCCTGGCTATGCCTCTCTCCAGGAAAGAGTCAGAAGTTCTCACATCAGGGCTGGGCATGGTGGCTCATGCCTGTAACCCCAGCACTTCGGGAGGCTGAGGCAGGAGGATCCCTTAAGCCTAGGAGTTTTAGACCAGTCTGGGCAATGTGGCATGACCCCATCTCTACAAAAAATACCAAAAACTAGCCAGCTGTGGTGGAATGTGCCTGTAGTCCCAGCTACTCAGGAGGCTAAGCTGGGAGGATTGCTTGAGCCCACGAGGTGGAGGTTGCAGTGAGCCTTGATTGCACCACTGCACTCCAGCCTGGGTGACAGAGTGAGACACTGTCTCAAAAAAAAAAAAAAAAAAGAGTTCTTAGCTGGGCACGGTGTCTCACACCTTTAATCCCAGCACTTTGGGAGGCTGAGGCCGCTGGATCACCTGCGGTCAGGAGTTTGAGACCAGCCTGGCCAACATGGTGAAACCCTGTCTCTACTAAAAATACAAAAATTAGCTGGGCATAGTGGCAGGCGCCTGTAATCTGAGCTACGGGGAGGCTGAGGGAGGAGAATCGCTTGAACCTGGGAAGCGGACGTTGCAGTGAGCCAAAATTGTACCTTTGCACTCCAGCCTCGGCAACAAGAGTGAATGAAACTGTTTAAAAAAAAAAACGTTCTCAAGACAGCCACCAAGTCCCTAGTGATCTGTCCTGTCATCTCTCCACCCTCATCTCTTCCCCCTGGAGAAAGGGAGAAGCCTTCCTGGCAGGGTAACCTGCATGTTACCAGCTGAACACAGATAAAACTCAGCATGGAGGCCTGCAAACACAGCAACATCCAAACAGCCTCTCTCAGGGAAGACATGAAGACAGGAGGCCACCGCTCCATTACCAAGGCCCTTTCCAGCCCCGGGTCTGGGAGCAGATCTTTCAAGTCTACACATCTAGTGATCTCTGGAAGGTCCTCTCCAGTCTCTGCTCTCTTATCATTTATCACCTGCTCACATACTCTGTACTTTATTTTTTATTTTATTATTATTATTATTTTTGAGATGAAGTTTCATTTTTGTTGCCCAGGCTGGAGTGCAATGGCACAGTCCTGGCTCACTGCAACCTCCACCTCCTGGGTTCAAGCCATTTTCTTGCCTCAGCCTCCCAAGTAGCTGAGATTACAGGTGCCCGCCACCATGCCCTGCTAATTTTTTTTTTTTGTCTTTTTAGAAGAGACAAGGTTTCACCATGTTGGCCACACTGGTCTCGAACTCCTAACCTCAGGTGATCCACCCACCTCAGCCTCCCGAAGTCCTGGGCTCGCCCCTCTGTACTTTACCTATTTATCCAGTTTCTGTCTCCTCCACTAGAATGTGAGCTTGCCACAGACCGGGATTTCTATCTGTCTCGTTCACTGCTATATACTCACTCATAGGTATGTATCCAGTTCCTAGAACAGCGGTTGGCACATGATAGGTGTCTAGTAAACATCTGTTGAGTAAATGAATGAAATGTTTTGTGTGTATTTTCTCATTGGATTTTCAGCACCAGCAGTGACACGGTAGGGAAAGCATTACTAATGCCCTCTGCCATCTCCCAGGCTCTGCTGGACTCAGGCATAGTTATGTGACCTACTTTGACCAACAAAACGTTAGGTAGAAGTGTTGGTTGTAGAACACTTTAAATGCTCCTTGTAGGAGCATTTAGAAACCAGTGCAACCATTGCACTCCAGCCCAATGGACAGAGCAAGGCCCTGTGTTTGTGGCGGGGGTGGGGCGGGGGAAGGCAGCACAGAATGCTCCATGCTCTGTGTTCTCCACCTGGGCTGCACTGGGAGCTGGACAAACCCAGAGGTGCCACATGAAGGAAGAGGGCTGAGCCCTGGCGTTGAGGACTTCTGCCCTCAATAGTCACCCAGACCCACAGCTGACTTTGTATGAGCAAGAAAATTCCAGCACTTTGGGAGGCCAAGGTGGGCGGATCACGAGGTCAGGAGATTGAGACCATCCTGGCTAACACGGTGAAACCCCATCTCCACTAAAAATACAAAAAAATGAGTTGGATGTGGTGGTGCATGCCTATAATCCCAGCTACTTGGGAGGCTGAGGCATGAGAATCACTTAAACCCAGGAGGCAGACGTTGCAGTGAGCTGAGATCCCGCCACTGCACTCCAGCCTGGCAAGAGAGCAAGGTAAGTCCATACCAGCTGGGTGCAGTGGTTCACACCTGTAATCCCAGCACTTTGGGAGGCCGAGGTGGAAGGTTCACCTGAGGTCAGGAGTTGGTGACCAGCCTGGCCAACATAATAGCAAAAACATTATCTAAACCTCAGCATCTTTTTTTTTTTTTTTTTCTTTTCTTTTTCTTTGGGACGGAGTTTCGCTCTTGTTGCCCAGGCTGGAGTGCAATGGCGCGATCTCGGCTCACCGCAACCTCCGCCTCCTGGGTTCAGGCAATTCTCCTGCCTCAGCCTCCTGAGTAGCTGGGATTACAGTCACGCGCCACCATGCCCAGCTAATTTTTTGTAGTTTTAGTAGAGACGGGGTTTCACCATGTTGACCAGGATGGTCTCGATCTCTTGACCTCGTGATCCACCTGCCTCGGCCTCCCACAGTGCTGGGATCACAGGCTTTTTTTTTTTTTTTTTTTAAGACGGAGTCTCGCACTGTTTCCCGGGCTGGAGTGCAATGGCGAGCTCGTCTAACTTCAAACTCTGCCACACAGGTTTAAGTAATTCTTCTCCTGCCTCAGCCTCCCAAGTAGCTGGGATTACAGGTGGCTGCCACCATGCCAGGCTAATTTTTTTATATTTAGTAGAGACAAGGTTGCGCTGTGTTGGCCAGGCGGGTCTCAAACTCCTGACCTCATGATCTGTCCACCTAAGCCTCCCAAAGTTCTGGGATTACAGGCGTGAGCCACTGCACAGGGCCATTAGCATCTTAAAACAGCCATATTCTTTTTCCTGCGTTTTTGTAGACTAGGAATATGGTGGGGTTTGTTGTTGTTTGTTTTTTTCTTGAGATAGAGTCTTGCTCTGTTGACCAGGCTGGAGTGCAGTGGCTCGATCTCAGCTCACTGCAACCTCCGTCTCCCAGGTTCAAGCAATTCTCCTGCCTCAGCCTCCTGAGTAGCTGGGATTACAGGTGCACACCACCATGTCCAGCTAATTTTTGTATTTTTAGTAGAGAGGGGGTTTCACCATGTTGGTCAGGCTGGTCTCGAACTCCTGACCTCGTGATCTGCCTGCCTCAGTTTCCCAAAGGGCTGGGATTACAGGCGTGAGCCACAGAGCTCAGCCCAAATTTTGTTTGTTTGTTTTGTTTTGTTTTAGAGATGGAGTCTCACTCTGTCACACAGGATGCAGGGCAAGTGGCATTATCTCGGCTCACTGTGACCTCTGCCTCCCAGGTTCAAGCGATTCTCCTGCCTCAGCCTCCCGAGTAGCTGGGATTACAGGCATAAGCCACCACACCTAGCTAATTTTTAGTAGAGACGGGGTTTCACTATGTTGGCCAAGCTGGTCTCGAGCTCCTGACCTCAAGTGATCCCCTGCCTCAGCCTCCCGAAGTGCTGGGATTACAGGCATGAGCCACGGTGCCCAGCCTAAAATTCTAAATTTCTAACGTAGCTAATCTCTACAGATTTAACACTGATAAAAAGCTCTTTGAGGTCATCAATAACCTTCAAGAGTGTAAAGAGGTCCTAAGACACAAACGTTTAAGAGCCACTCATATGCCAGGTGCAGTGGCTCACATCTGTAATCCCAGCACTTTGGGAGGCCGAGGTGGAAGGATCATTTGAGGTCAGGAGTTGAAGACTAACCTGACCAACATGATGAAACCGCTTCTCTATTAAAAATACAAAATCAGGCCGGGCGCGGTGGCTCAAGCCTGTAATCCCAGCACTTTGGGAGGCAGAGGCGGGTGGATCACGAGGTCAAAAGATCGAGACCATCCTGGTCAACATGGTGAAACCCCGTCTCTACTAAAAATACAAAAAATTAGCTGGGCATGGTGGTGCGTGCCTGTAATCCCAACTACTCAGGAGGCTGAGGCAGGAGAATTGCCTGAACCCAGGAGGCGGAGGTTGCGGTGAGCCGAGATCGCGCCATTGCACTCCAGCCTGGGTAACATGAGAGAAACTCCGTCTCAAAAAAAAAAAAAAAAAAAAAAAAAAAAA
>NW_022437008.1:5137617-5267207 GCF_009761245.1 Sapajus apella
AAAAAAAAAAAAAAAAAAAAAAAAAAAGAACTGCTTGTCTAAATGTCAGCTGTTATTGCAGGACCAGTACACTGAGGTGGAAAATTGCCTTTTGAGTTCAGTAACAAGGAAGGGCTTTTGCAATTAGGAAAGAAAAATTGTGTTTGTGGAGCAGAGAGAGGGAGAAGGGGGAAGTAACAGAACACCAGACCTCTTTTCTGAACTTTGACTATGGTTTTATAATGGATGGATCAGGCTGGCAACATAATTAAAAAAAATTATCTGCTTGGCTAAACTTTAGTCATGCTTCCAAACCTTCTCCCTGGCCCATGTGATTACTTGTTTATTTAATTATTGGAGACAGAGTTTCACTCCTGTTGCCCAGGCTGGAGTGCAATGGCGAAATCTCGGCTTACTGCAACCTCTGCCTCCTGTGTTCAAGCAATTCTCATGCGTCGGCCTCCCAAATAGGTGGGACAACAGGCATGTACCACCACGCCCAGCTAATTTTTGTATTTCTAGTAGAGACGGGGTTTCATCATGTTGGCCAGGATGGTCTTGAATTCCTGACCGCAGGTGATCCACCTGCCTTGGCCTCCCAAAGTGCTGGGACTACAGGCATGAGCACCTCACCTGGCCTGCAGCTTTTTCTTTTTTGAGATGGAATCTAGCTCTGTTGCCCAGGCTGGAGTGCAGTGGCAAGATCTCAGCTCACTGCAACTTCCACCTCCTGGGTTCAAGCAATTCTCCTGCCTCAGCTTCCCAAGTAGCTGGGACTACAGGCACATGCTGCTATGCCCGGGTAATTTTTTGTATTTTAGTAGAGACAGGGTTTCACCGTGTTGCCCATGTTGGTCTTGAACTCCTGAGCTCAGGCAATCTGCGCACCTCAGCCTCCCAAAGTGCTGGGTTACAGGCGTGAGCCACCACACCAAGCAGCATTCTTTTTTTTTTTTTTTTTTTTTTTTGAGACGGAGTTTTTGCTCTTGTTACCCAGGCTGGAGTGCAATGGCGCGATCTCGGCTCACCGCAACCTCCGCCTCCTGGGTTCAGGCAATTCTCCTGCCTCAGCCTCCTGAGTAGCTGGGATTACAGGCACGCACCACCATGCCCAGCTAATTTTTGTATTTTTAGTAGAGACGGGGTTTCACCATGTTGACCAGGATGGTCTCGATCTCTTGACCTCGTGATCCACCCGCCTCGGCCTCCCAAAGTGCTGGGATTACAGGCGTGAGCCACCGCGCTCGGCCTCCAAGCAGCATTCTAATAAAACTTCTTTTTTCAAACCTAAGCTGATCTTGGTAAATTTTTTTTTTTTTGAGACGAAGTCTCACTCTATCACCCGGGCTGAAGTGCAGTGGCACGATCTTGGCTCACTGCAACCTCTACCTCCCAGGTTCAGGCAATTCTCCTGCCTCAGGCTCCTGAGTAGCTGGGATTACAGGCACCTGCCACCACGCCCAGCTAATTTTTGTATTTTTAGTAAAGACGGGGTTTCACCATGTTGATCAGGCTGGTCTCGAACTCCTGACCTCAGGTGATCCACCCGCCTCGGCCTCCCAAAGTGCTGGGATTACAAGGGTGAGCCACCGTGCCCAGCCTCTTCTTACTTTTAAAAATAAATTCTTGGTGCCACAGAGAAAGACCAGCACTCAGGAGAAAAGTTTCTCAGCAAAGCAAAGTTTACTTCTGCAGAAGGGTGCTGCCCGCACCTGTAACAGTCGCAAGAACACACCTAACAAAGGAGAGCAGGGTTTTTTTTTTTACCATAACTCAGTTCCTACTTCTGTCTTTCCCCCATTGGCTGGGGTTGGACTGCACAATCTAAGCTGATTCCAATGCACTATTTCAAATGAAGGACAGTTTACAGAACCAAGGATAAGGAAGTCAGATTTCTGTAGAGGAACTCATACTGTCTAACAATTTTTCCCCTTTTGATTTTGTAATTCTTCCTCTTCAAATACTTTTAACAGGACTTGGCCTTTCTTCTCTTCTTGCTTATTTGGAAGTAAAAGTTTATCTGAATAGGGTAGGGGAGAGTTTCGAGAGGTTTTGGTAAGAGCTGTTTCTATGAGCTTTTGAACCAATCCACGGACACAAGGTATCAAACAGCACCCTATGAGAATGAGCGCACCTATTACAACTGCAAGGGAAATGAGAATAGAGGCCCCGAGTCCTTTCCATTTGCCAAACCATCTCTCCATTAAACTAGTGAAAGGGTCGTCTACTCCAGAGTTTTTGGCTAGCTCATCGGATAAACCAGTTAGACCTTCTAGCGCTTTAGTTATCGTTCCGTTGGGGCCAGTATTATCAGGGATGAAAGAGCAACATCGGGTTCTAATCACGCTGACAGCAGAATGAGGGAAGAAGAAGAGACAATATAAGAGATACAAGAAGGTTAGGTTTTTCTTAGCTTTAGTTTCAGGGGACTTGCTCCCAGAACAATGGCCCATGATTTTGAAGATAGCAGCGTGTTCTTGATTCAAATATGCTGAGTCCACCCTCCTTCTGTGGTTCGGCCTGCGGTCTCGGTAGTTAGAAACACTAGACGGTGTCCCTCCCAAGCCGGTTCGAGTTTTCCTTCCTTCCAACTCTTAATGAGAACATAAGCTCCAGGCTGATACGGGTGCACTGGGAACTCCCGTGGTGGCGTCTGTGCTAAAAGGCCTTTAGTCCTGAGGGAAGAGAAAATGGAAGACAGGCCAAGTTTATAGTTTTTGAGAAACCAATGTTTTGTTTCAAATGTGGGAACGTCAGCAGTGGAGTGTAAATAAGGCAACCTACATAGCATCTCACAAGGAGACGGGCCAACATCTTTCCGAGGGGCAGTTCTGACCCTTGGTATTTCCATGTTATGTCTAGCACTTGGGCTAGTTTCTTAATGATGTGTGCAGTGAAATGGGTCCCATTATCTGAATCAATATTTCCTATCCAAATCTGTGTATAACATTTTCAATTAATGCTTTAACTACATTATTAACAGTTGCACCCAGTGAGTGAGGTGATCTACTATCACTAATCAGTAATTTAGGCAACCCATTGGGGGCATTTTGGTGTAACCAATTTGGACACTTTGGAATGGTCTTAATCCTGGACTTCTTCCCCCAAGGGGTGCTTTTCTTAGCGTCTCCTTGTTAGTCTTTTTGCATATTAGGCAGCTATCTGTCTTGCCAGAGTATCAATTCCAACACATCCATTAAACGCTGAGAACTGCATCACACATAGCTTGGGGTCCCCATTGAGTTCCTCAATGCAGCTGATTTCTCTCATGAGGGGTTTGGATAACATTTCTCTTTGGTCTGGTAACACTCATGTCCCTGCTGAGTTCTCTTTGGCCCTTATTTTCATTAATTTCTCTTTTTCAGCAGAAGAAAAGGTGGGAACTGCAGTCTGGGGAGAAAGACAAGGGGTTAGGGGAAAAATGGGCATTTCAGAGGAAATGGCAGTTTGCTTGGCTATTTGATCTGCAAGGTTATTCCCTCAACTTTCTTTCTTTCTTTTTTTTTTTTTTCTGAGATGGAGTCTTGCTCTGTCCCCAGGCTGGCATGCAATGGGCAATCTTGGCACACTACAACCTCCACCTCCCAGGTTCAAGCGATTCTCCTGCCTAGCCTCCTGAGTAGCTGAGATTACAGGCGTGTGCCACCACGCCTGGCTAATTTCTAAATTTTTAGTAGAGATGGGGTTTCACTATGTTGGCCAGGATGGTCTCAAACTCCTGACCTCGTGATCCACCCGCCTCGGCTTCCCAAAGTGCTGGGATTACAGGCATGAGTCACTGCACCCGGCCTTCCCTCATCTTTAAAAAAAAAAAAAAAGACCTTTCTGGCATCTGGGGACATAGACAATGGCTATTTCTTCTGGCAGCTGGAGGTTATCTAATACTTGGGTAATTAATTCTTTGTGGACAAGGTCTTGGCCTTTGCTATTAACAAGAGCTCATTCAGTCCACATTTTTCCAAAGGTATGGGCTACCCGAAGGCATATTTGGAATCTGTATCAATAATAGTCCCCTCCTGGTTTTGCAAGTACTTCAAAGCTTGATTCAATGCAAACAGTTCACATGCTTGGGAGGACCAATTATTGGGAAATCTTCCCGACTCTACTGCCAGAGCTTTGCCATCAACCACTGAATACCCATTATGTCTTCTTCCCTCAATTACCCGGGAAGAACCATCTATAAACAGGTGTTGCCCTGTTTTGAAAGGAGTCTCTCTTAAATTGGACCTAACCTTTATATGATAATCAATTAAATCTAAACACTTATGCTCAGGTCCTTTTAGATTTGGGTTCCCTGTTAGGAAACCTGCTGGATTGAGTGAACTGTCAGTGATTAGTGTTAAGTCATCCCTCTCTAATAAGACAGCTTCACACTTCAAAATTCTTGAGTCAGTGGGCCATCTCCCTACTTTCTGGTTTAAGATATTTCTGGGGCCGGGCGCAGTGGCTCACGCCTGTAATCCCAGCACTGTGGGAGGCCAAGGCGGGTGGATCACGAGGTCAAGAGATCGAGACCATCCTAGTCAACATGGTGAAACCCCGTCTCTACTAAAAATACAAAAAATCAGCTGGGCATGGTGGTGTGTGCCTGTAATTCCAGCTACTCAGGAGGCTGAGGCAGGAGAATTGCCTGAACCCAGGACGCAGAGGTTGCGGTGAGCCGAGATCACGCCATTGCACTCCAGCCTGGGTAACAAGAGCAAAAACTCCGTCTCAAAAAAAAAAAAAAAAAAAGATATTTCTGACTTGATGGGGTGTGCTCACAGCGAAATTTCCCCCAAAGGTTAGCTTTCTGCTTTTTTCAGTGAACAAGGAAGTAGCTGCAATATATTGAATACATTTGGGCCACCCGCAGGTTACTGGATCTAAAACTTTCGATAGGAAGGCTACAGGTTGCTGATGGCCCCCATGTTCTTGGGTAAGTACCCCTAACGCTACCCTCTTGTTTACATTAACAAAAAGGTGAAATGGCTTTTCTAAGGAAGGCAGGGCTAGGCCAGGGGCAGTTATGAGTAGGTGTTTTCGTTCCTCAACCTGGTACATTTCTTCAGAAGCCCACAAGAGAGGGTTAAGTTTTTCTTGGGTGAGCTTTAGGTATAAAGGTTTTGTCTTTAGGGCATATGAGTCAATCCATAACTGGCCATATCCAACTAATCCTAAAAATTTCCTGAGTTCCTGCTTAGTCTTAGACAAAGGTAAGGACATGACTGGTTCAACTAGCTCAAGCCCTATCCTTTGTTTGCCTTTCCTTATCAAGTGTCCTTAGGTATTTAACTTCTGGCCCTAGGAACTGAAGCTTTCCCTTTGAGACCTGTAATCCTCTTCCTTGCAAATGATTAAGGAGACTGATAGAGAAGCCAGCTACCTTTTCCACAGCCTCATCAGATACCAGCAAAGCGTCCACATATTGGAGTAGGCATATGCATTTTGGGGTAGAAATTTGCTCTAGAGGGCCGGGCGCGGTGGCTCAAGCCTGTAATCCCAGCACTTTGGGAGGCCGAGGCAGGTGGATCACGAGGTCAAGAGATCGAGACCAGCCTGGTCAACATGGTGAAACCCCGTCTCTACTAAAAATACAAAAAATTAGCTGGGCATGGTGGTGCGTGCCTGTAATCCCAGCTACTCAGGAGGCTGAGGCAGGAGAATTGCCTGAACCCAGGAGGCGGAGGTTGCGGTGAGCCGAGATCGTGCCATTGCACTCCAGCCTGGGTAACATGAGTGAAACTCCGTCTCAAAGAAAAAAAAAAAAAAAAAAAAGAAATTTGCTCTAGAACTTGCTCTAGGATTTGACCAAAGAGATTGGGTGAATTTGTGAAGCTTTGAGGCAAGAGTGTCCATCGGTACAGTTGCTTGTCAGAATGGAGATCTTCCCATTCAAAAGCATGCCCAGAGGGCGTCCTTGAAATCTATTACCGTGAACCATTGATGGTCACATGGAATTTTGTTGAGGATGGTTTAAGGGTTAGGGACAACAGGGTGGGTAGTCTGAACTATTTGGCTGATAGCCTGGAGATCTTGCACTAGTTGGTGTGACCTATCTGATTTCTTTACAGGCAGTATTGGGGAGTTATAAGGGGACATACAGGGTTCAAGCAGCCTGTCTTGAATGAGACCTTCAATTATAGGCTTTAAACCTATTCTACCTTCTAGGGGAATGGGATATTGTTTCCTTCTGGTTATTTCCCTAGGGGTGTTTAACTTAATATGTATTGGAGAGACATGGAGTCTTCCCCAATTTCCCTTCCTTGACCAGACATCAGGATGAATGTATTTTTCCTCTGCAGTGGTAAGTAGATTTAATGAGCTAAGGAATCTCTCTGGGCCAACATGTAGGCTGATACCTAGTTTTAGCATTAAGTCTCTTCCTAATAAGTTAATTCCTGCTTCAGGGATTAACAAAAATTTAATGTGGGTTGATCGGTCTTTGTATTTGTAGGGTGCCAGCCCCCACACACTACCCATGGGTACCCCGAGTTTGGTGGCAACAAAGGAATGAGACAAAGACAGGTTAAAAGTGCATGAAGTGGGAAGAGGGGCCAATGCAAAAGGGAGGCTGCAAAGGCCCGGGGCTCTGGTTTCCACAGTATTTATTGTATACAATCACTTTGATCGATAGTGCAGATGGTGGGGTGAATTGGTGAAAGGGAAGCTGTGTGTCAAACATAAGATTAATAGCAGTGAAGGTTTATGTGAGTTTCCTAAGAGTTAAAGCATATGTTTATTTTATAGGTAATTATCTATGTGCACCTGGTGGGAATGGGCTTAACAAGGAGCCTACATATCTGGCTACATTCCAGGGCTTCAAAGGAATGTTATCTCTTTGAGCACTGTTTAAAATGTCAGAGCTTGGGTCACTCTGTACATGGGGACATGCTGGCATAGAGAGGCCTTCCTCCCCAGAGGCCTCTGCGGCCTTCTGTGGTTTATTTTTCCTGATTTCCTTAATACATTACTTATAACCAGTTAATGTAGGCACACTATAAACCCTTCCTTCATTGCTGTTTCCCCCAATGGTATCTGATCTCTATGCCTTCTAAAATTTTTGCTTCAAATCCTTCTCCCTTTACCCCGAGACAAACAGCTCCTCTGAGGAGCAGGTGACACTAGGTGGAAAGGAACAAACAGAGGAGCCAGCTGCTCCAGAATCTATTAAAAAGGTTATAAGTTCACGTTTGGGTCCCACCTCTAAATTTATTAAGGGCTCTTAGTGGGACTCAATGTAAAAGAGACAGAAGGCAAGAAGTGGAATGATCTTTCTTTTTCCCATTCGGGACATGTCCTCTTGAAATGACCTATTCTTCCACATTTAAAACATTTATTTTGTCCTTATTCCCTTCCAGTTCTGGAGTTCCTTGGCTTTGCCTCCCTATGTCCCTTATACGGCCTGGCAAATGAGGGCTTGGATCCTTTCTAAGTTTTGTCCCCCTAGAGGCTTTGTCTAGGAGTGTAGGGGTCTCCCGGCAACGGGCCCCATCTTTTGGAGCCCCCTGTTGGAAGCTGGATAACAAGGTTTTGCTTTTCTTTATTTCTTCTTACATAAACTTTTTGAGCTTCTTTCAAAAGCTCTTCCATAGCTCAATCTTTCCAATTCTCTCTCTTTTGCAATTTCTTAGCAACGTCTGGCCAACTGTTTGTAACAAAATGTAGCTTTAATTCCTTGCCAAAGGGGGTTCTCTAAATCCAGGCCTGCATATTTTCTCACTTGCTCTTTTAGTCCATCTAAAAATTCCATAGGCCCTTCCTCTTTTCTTTGTTGTATATCAAATGCTCCAGAAAGGTTTTGAGTTTGGGCCACTGACTCTTGAATTCCTTTATCATTTCTCTGAGATCTTTCATATTTTCTCAGTGGGCTGCACTGTTATTATCACATTGAGGGTCTTGGGCTGGGAATTTTCGGTCTGCTGCAGGAATGTTTTGGCCAGGAGGGTGTTCATGTTCACAGACTACCATAGCGGCTTTGTGGGTCCTGCCCCTTTCTTCCCCTGAAAAGACGATGCCTAGCAGACATGAACTCGGCCCAAGTATACAACTGGGGCCCTAAAAATTGATCAGTCAGGTCTGCCACTCCATATGGGTCATCTAAAAGTGGCTTGAGCTCCTTTTTAAAATTTCGAACTTCTGAGCTGGTTAAGGGGGCATTAACGAAGCCAGTGCCCCCTCCTCCTCCCAGGGACCTCTCTTAAGGGGAAGAGAGTTAGAGCTGATTCCTTAGAGGTAGACGGGAAGGGGAAGTTCTAAGTATCCTTTTTACATTGCTCTACCTCGCATTCAAGTTTTCTTTGGGGAGGGCATTTAGGCACTTCCCAAGCAAAATAAAACAACAATATTTTATCATTTGCTGTTTTTTCTTGTGTTTAGTCTTCTCATTATCCTTCCAATAATTTAACATGAAACCTAGGAGACTATCAGGAGTATTGCTGTAACTAGCTTTATCCCTCCCGTTTCCTGCCTTACTTGGCGCATTGCCCATCTTGGAGGTTTGGTATGAGGCTCAATCCTCGTCTCAGAGATTTCTTGCCTTTCCTTTTCCCTAGAGGCCCCTTACTGGAGATTTCTTGCACGCAATCATGCGTCTCACTCGCACACTTTCAACCTCCAAGATATCCCGACCACCAAGGAAATACTTTGCCGCCCCCGCGACGTTTCTTACCTTCGTCCAGAGGATCCTTTCCGCCCGCGTTGCTGAGTCTGGGTTTATTCCTCACACTGGGGGAGGTCTCGATCCCCCTGCCCCTGGGGCCACCGCAACAAGGCAGTGGGACGGTCTCCTCACGAGATGATCAGGGACTTCTCCCCAGAGGAGAAAGGAAATCCCTGACAGCCCCCGAATTGTTAGAAATAAGTTCTCGGTGCCGCAGAGACCAGCACTCCGGAGAAAAGTTATACAAGGCAAACTTTACTTCTGCAGAATGCTGCTGCCCGAGACTGCAACAGTCGGAAGAGCCAGGGCACACCTGACGAAGGAGAGCAGGGGTCTTTCCCTCAAAGGCTGGGGTTACGCAATCTAAGGTGATTCCGATTGGCTATTTAAGAAGGTATGGGTTGCAGCAGCGGGAAGGGGCAGTTTACAGAACAAAGGACAAGGGAGTTAGATTTCTGAAGAGGAATTAATTCTTTTTTTTTTTTTTGAGACAGAGTTTCACTCTTGTTACCCAGGCTGGAGTGCAATGGCACGATCTCGGCTCACCGCAACCTCCGCCTCCTGGGTTCAGGCAATTCTCCTGCCTCAGCCTCCTGAGTAGCTGGGATTACAGGCACGCGCCACCATGCCCAGCTAATTTTTTGTATTTTTAGTAGAGACGGGGTTTCACCATGTTGACCAGGATGGTCTCGATCTCTTGACCTCGTGATCCACCCGCCTCCCAAAGTGCTGGGATTACAGGCATGAGCCACCGCGCCCGGCCGAAGAGGAATTAATTCTAATATTACCAACACTTTTGTTCCCGGGGCTCTGACACCTCTCCCGACAAAAGGGACTTTTTCTTTTTTTAAATGGAAAAGGCCTGTGCTTGAACAGACTTGGGAGGGGACCAGGAGCCCGGGAATGGGACCAGTACAGATGCAGGAAAGCAGGACAAGAAAGAGGCCCAGCCAGCTCCAGCCACTAAGGAGCTCGATCGCCTGACTTCTACCGCGGCTAGAAAGTCAGCTCCGGCGCCTCTCCAGGGACGCTGGTTCCCCGACTCAGGTTACGCACGGCCTGCAGTACCGATGCCCGCGCCATTTTTTTTTTTTAAATGGAAACGCCCTGTGCTTGAACAGGCTTGGGAGGGACCAGGAGGAGCCAATACCTACGTCCCACCATCCCCCCGCAACGCCGGGAGGAGCGAGACCTCCACTTCCAGCTTTGGACAAGGCCAGACTGAGACGGTCGCGTAGCTTTCTGGGAAATGCCTGGAACTACCGCGTATGCTGCCCTAGAGACTACGTGTCCCATAATGCACCAGGCGCGCAGCGTCTGAACGGTGCGCTGCTGCCCCCTTGTGACAGCTGGGCGGTCATTGCCGAGGCCAGGGACACTAAGGTTCCGGGATCTGGGAGGTGAGCCCAAGTCCTGGGAACTCCTGGGAATTCCCTCCCAACCCCAAACTTTGCGCAGGAAAGGTGGGGTAGGGACGGGTACTGTGAAAGATTTGCGGACAGGACCCGCTGTGAGGATTAAAGGAAACCGGCCCAGTAACTGTTGGCTGTATATAGTCTTTAGTAACGTGACACGCAACGCGATCGTGTCATGGTGTAGGTACTTTTTTTTTTTTTTTTGAGATGGTGTCTCCCTCTGTCGCCCAGGCTGGAGTGCAGCGGCGCGATCTGGGCTCACTGCAGCCTCTGCCTTCCGGGTTCAAGCGATTCTTCTGCCTCAACCTCCAGAGTGGCTGAGATTACTACAGGAGCTAGCCGCCACGCCACGCTAATTTTTGTATTTTTAGTAGAGACAGGGTTTCACCATGTTGGCCAGGCTGGTCTCGAACTTGTAACCTCAAATGATCCACCCGCCTCAGCCTCCCAAAGTGCTAGGATTACAGGCATGAGCCTCAGCCTGTTTTTTTTTTTTTTGTTTTTTTTTTTTTAGACAGGGTTTCAATTTGTCACCCAGGCTGGAGTGCAGTGGTGTGAACACAGTGCACTGCAGCTTCTACCTTCCCAGGCTCAGATGATCCTACCACCTCAGCCTCCCAAGTAGCTGGGACTACAGGTATGCACAACACCCAGCTTTTTTTTTTTTTTTTGTAGAGACAGTGTTTTTGCCATGTTGCCCAGGCTGGTCTTGAACTCCTGAGTTTAAGTGGTCTGCCCTCCTAGGCCTCCCTAAGGGCTGGGATTATGGGCATGAGCCCCCATGCCTGGTCTTTTATTTTTCTTTTCTTTTTTTGAGACGGAGTCTCCCTCTGTTGCCAGGCTGGAGTGCAGTGACATGACCTCAGCTTACTGCAATCTCCACCTCCCGAGTTCAAGCCATTTTCCTGCCTCAGCCTCCCGAATAGTTGGGATTACAGGCCTGCACCAAAACAGCCAGCTAATTTTTGTATTTTTACTAGAGACAGGGCTTCACCATGTTGGCCAAAATGGTCTTGATCTCCTGACCTCATGATCCACCTGCCTCAGCCTCCAAAAGTGCTGGCATTATAGGCGTGAGTCATGCACAGGGCCTCTTTTTTATTTTTGGTTTTGAGACAGGGTCTTGCTCTGTCATCCAGGCTGGAGTACAGTGGTGCTATCCTAACTCACTGTAGTCTCCATCTTCTGGGCTCAAGTGATCCTCCAACCTCAGCCTCCCATGTAGCTAGGACTACAGACATGCGCCATCACACCTGGTTCATTTTTTTGTATTTTTGGTAGAGACAAAGTTTAGCCATGTTGCCCAGGCTGGTCTCAAACTCCTGGGCTCAAGCAATCCGCCAGCTCGGCCTCCCAAAGTGCTGGGATTACAGGCATGAGCCACCATGCCTGGCTGACTTGTACATAGTTTTTTTTTTTTTTTTTTTTGAGATAGGGTCTTGCTGTGTTGCCCAGGCTGGAGTGCAATGGCACAATCTCAGCTCACCGCAACCTCTGCCTCTCGGGTTCGAGCGATTCTCTTGCCTCAGCCTCCAGAGTAGCTGAGATTATAGGCACGAGCCACAACACCCAGTTAATTTTGTATTTTTAGTAGAGACGGGGTTTCTCTGTGTTGGTCAGGCTGGTCTCGAACTCCTGACCTCAGGTGATCCATCCGCCTTGGCCTCCCAAAGTGCTGGGATTACAAGGTGTGAGCCACCACACCCAGCATGAGTTGTAAATATATATATATTTTTTGAGACAGAGTCTCGTTCTGTCACCAGGTGCCAGGCTGGAGGGCAGTGGTACGATCTCGGCTCACCACAACCTCTGCCTACCGGGTTCAAGCAATTCTCCTGCCTCAGCCTCCTGAGTGGCTGGGACTACAGGCACGTGCCACCACGCCCAGCTAATTTTTGTATTTTTTAGTAGAGACAGGGTGTCACCATGTTGGCCAGGATGGTCTTGATCGCTTGACCTCATGATCCGCCCACCTCCTCAGCCTCCCAAAGTGATGGATTATAGGCGTGAGCCATTGTGCCCAGCCGTAGTTTGTTTTTTTAAATTTTTTTTAACTTTCTTTTGAATCAGCAATAATCGCACCTTGGATAAACCACATTGGCTACGATACTGCCACTGCGCAAAGCTTGTACAGTTTTTCTTTTTGAGACAGAGTCTCACTCTGTCACCAGGTGCCACACTGGAGTGCAGTGGTGCGACCTCGGCTCACTGCAACCTCCGCCTCCCGGGTTCAAGCAATTCTCCTGCCTCAGCCTCCCCAGTAGCTGGGACTACAGGCGCGCACCACCACGCCCAGCTTATTTTTTTGTATTTTTAGTAGAGATGGGGTTTCACCATGTTGGCCAGGATGGTCTCGATCTCTTGACCTCATGATCCACCCACCTTGGCCTCCCAAAGTGCTGGGATTACAGGCGTGAGCCACCGCACCTGGCCACGTACATAGTTTTAAAGGCAAAGAATATCCTCACCCTTCCCCTTCTTCCTGGTAGCTACAGCAGATGAGGTGGGAATGATAAGAAGATCAGGGAGCAGCAACATATGAGATGGAGGCTGGCCCCTGATACTGAAGGGCCACTATTTACCCAGCAACCCAGTGGGTCTCCAAATCATCAAGTCCCCCAAACACTTTCCAGGTTTCTAGTGAATTTAATGCATGAGTCTCAAAAATCAATGGCAGAGGAGAAATGAATAAAATTAAAATGGGGTCAGAAGAGGGCCATAGGCACACACAGGAGGGGCAGTGAGTGGCCAAGTTAGGAGCTGGAGCGGGGGAATTCCTGGGCTGTCACATCTCGTCCAACCCGTAGTCCTCCTCCGGGAAGTCCCCCACTGTCACGACTGCTGGCTTGACGAAGGCGCCATACTTGGCCTGGCATTCGAAGTAGCGTTTCCCATTCACACTGCAGGGCAGGATGGGGGTGGGTGTGGTCAGAGGACCCTCACATGGCTCCACTCCAGATGCTGGCATGGGCAGCGCAGCCAACAGCACGCATGGACTTACACACACACACACGCACAGACACCTGAGTGGGAATGCTTGTTACCTGCCATCGTTTTTCCCCAGTGGCTCATCATAGCGGACGCCAATCCAGTAGCCAGGCTTGAAATCTGTGAGACCTGCCCACAAAAGAGAAATCCCCATGAAACTGCTGGACATAGAAGAAATCCCCATGAAATTTCAGGATCACCCTGGATCTGTGCCTGCCCATTGAATAAAAGCCTGTCTTGGTGAAAACCAATTCTTGCTACCTCCACTGCTACCACTAGGACCACCTCCATCTCCTGCCCAGACTAATATGGTAGCCACTTCACTGGTGTCCCTGCTCTCACCCCTGTTCCCCATTCCCTCGGTGAAGACACCAGCCAGTGAGGTCTTTGTAAAAACCTACAGGGATGGCACTGCTGCACTGCCAAAGAGAGAGGCTTCCGAATAAATCAAACCTGCTTTATCTTAAACTTCCAGCCTCCATTACTGTGAGAAATAAATTTCTTTTGTTTAAGTCGCCCAGTGAGTGGTACTTTGTTAGCAAACTAATACAGAATTCAGCAACAAGACAGCATCCCAGTGAAAAAGCAGGCAGAGGACGATATAAGGAAGTCAATAATTCAATACCAAAAAAAAAAAAAGGGGGAAATAATCCCATTAAAAAGTGGGCAACAGGCCGGGCGCGGTGGCTCAAGCCTGTAATCCCAGCACTTTGGGAGGCCGAGGCGGGTGGATCACGAGGTCAAGAGATCGAGACCATCCTGGTCAACATGGTGAAACCCCGTCTCTAGTAAAAATACAAAAAATTAGCTGGGCATGGTGGCGTGTGCCTGTAATCCCAGCTACTCAGGAGGCTGAGGCAGGAGAATTGCCTGAACCCAGGAGGCGGAGGTTGCGATGAGCCGAGATCACGCCATTGCACTCCAGCCTGGGTAACAAGAGCGAAACTCCGTCTCAAAAGAAAAAAAAAAAAAAAGTGGGCAACAGGAAGTTGAGGCTGTGGTGAGCCATGATCATGGCCAAAGAATATGAACACACCCTTCTCAAAAAACCATATATTGAACGGGCAGGGTGGCTCACGCCTGTAATCCCACACTTTGGGAGGCCAAGGTGGGCGGATCATGAGGTCAGCAGATCAAGACCGTCCTGGCTAACACAGTGAAACCCTGTCTCTACTGAAAATACAACAAATTAGCTGGGCGTGGTAGCACACGCCTGTAGTCCCAGCTACTTGTGAGGCTGAGGCAGGAGAATCACTTGAACTTGGCAGGCGGAGGTTGCAGTGAGCCGAGATTGCTCCACTGCACTCTAGCCTAGACAACAAAGTGGGACTACATCTCAAAGAGAAAAAAAAAAGGGGGGGCCAAGTGTAGTGGCTCATGCCTGTAATCCTAGCACTCTGGGAGGCCGAGGCAGGTGGATCACAAGGTCAGGAGATTAAGATCATCCTGGCCAGCACGGTGATACCCCGTCTCTACTAAAAATACAAAAATTAGCTGGGTGTGGTGGCACACACCTGTAATCCCAGCTACTCAGGAGAATCCCTTGAACCCGGGAGGCGGAGGTTGCAGTGAGCCGAGAAATTTATACAAGAATGTTCAGGCCAAGCATGGTGGCTTAGCCTATAATCCCAGTATTTTGGGGGGCTAAGGTGGAAAGATCACTTGAGCAGGAGGAGTTTGAGACCAGCCTGGGCCACATGACAAAACCCCATCTCTATAAAAAAAACTGCAAAACTGTAGCCGGGGTGATGAATGCCTATAGTCCCAGCTACTCGGGAGGCCGAGGTGGGAGGATGGCTTGAGCCCAGGAGGTGAAAGCAGAAGTGGCTGAGACTGCGCCACTGCATTCCAGGCTGGGCAACAGCCAGACCCTGTTTCAAATTAGGAAAAAAAAAAAGTAGAAATGACCCTAATGTCCACTAACTGATGATCGAATAAATAACATGTGGCATACGTGTACAATGCAGGACTATCTGGCAACAGTGCGGTACTGACACACGTGCGACATGAATGAAACTTGAAAATGTTTCTGCTCAGTGGAAGTGGCCAGTCACAAAAGGCCACAGATTGCATGATCCTATTCCTATGAAACATCCAGAATCGGCAAATTAGAGACAGAATGTAAATTAGTGGCTGCAGATGACTGGGGGATGGGTCCACACGGGCATAAAGATGGAAATAGCAGACAGTGGGGATGCCAGAAGCCGGGAGGGTAGTGAGGTTTGAAAAATTCCCTATTGGGTACAATGCTCACAGTTTGGGTCATGGAAACGCTAGAAGCCCAGTCCCCCCCTGTTAGCATGCAACACTCCCGTGTAACAACGCATGTACCCCCTGAATCCTTTTTATTTATTCATTTATCTCCAGAGACTGAGATACTTTCAAGCCCCCCCAGCACCCCAAGGCAGAGCGTGAGGCTCCTCTGCACGCACAGCGTTCCCTCCAGCCTTGCCACGCACCTACATACATGACGGTGCCCCGGCGAGGGGACTGCCCCGCCGCCCGCACCTCACAGCGGCTGCCCACCGGGATGGAGCTGGCCTGGGCCTTCTCCTCAGCGAGGCGCTGGGCGGCCTCGGCCTCCTGCTGCGCCCGCTCCTCCTCGTTGTACCTGCCGAGCTTGCTGCGCTTCAGGAAGGAGCGGACCGTGTCTGTGGGCGTAGGGGACTGGGGTCAGCTGGGGTGTCGGCTGGGCCTCTGGCCTAACACGATGACGCTCCACCCATGAGGGGCCCATTCATAGAGGAACTCTCTCTTCCAGGTGACAAAGGGCTGTCACCCAAGCCCCAGGTCTCCCAATGCAGTCTCAGCCTGTCCTAGGACTCCGGGGCCCCCTCACAACCCAGAAACGGAAGGGGTGCGGCCGGCGTCCCCCACCTTGTCACAGGACCCATGCTCTCATGTCTTCAGCCACAGCCGCCTTCACATCCCGCCTTCCTCCTCCGCCCTCCTCCCCCACTGAGGCCCCCGGATTCCCAACACTCTGATCCATCCCAGGCGCCCTCACTGCCTGCCACTCTGTCCACTCACATCCCACCTGTCCCGCCCTCCACATGTTCCTATCTGACCCCGACTGCTCCAACACCCAGCCCCCACACCTACCCCTCAACCCCTCCACTTTCCCGGTCCTCCACCCACCACATCTGACTGCCCACACCCAGACACCTCCCAGCCCTCATTCCCACCCCAGACCCCCACCTGCCGCGACTCCCAGCCTTACCCTTATATCCCCCCAACCTCCGGCCCCCGCTGCCCACACCACTGGCCTCCCTGCAGCGGCCTTGTCTACCTGCCTGCTCCCTGCCTGCACATACTCGCTCTGGCCCCCACGCCCCCCTCATGGCCTCCTGCCCGTACCTTGCCTCTGGTCGTAGGCTTCTTGTGAGATGGTGTACTTCTCCACCCGGGACACGTCCTCATACTCACCAAGGCGGGCGCCGCTGTGGTCAATGACCTGCGTGAGGGGAGGGGCTCGCTGGGGATCAGGGTCTGGCCAGGGAGGCCTGGGTGCAGGGACGTCAGCGTCTCCTATCTGGGAAAACACAATCCTCTCCCTCACCCCTGCTACGGCCTTCTCTCCTCTCCTAAGCCTGGTGGAAGGTGGAAGTAGGTACATACACTGGCCACCTCTTCTTCCTCACCCCCATCCAAACTCCTGGAGGCTGCGTCTGTCCCCAGAAGTCCCCCACATGCTGCCATCAACGTCACCAAAGTCACGAAGCTCAATTGACAGAGCTCAGTCCTTGCCCACACCTCTCGGCCTGGCGCATCTCTTCACTGGGCCTCTGGGACTCTCCTAAGCTGGCCCCAGCCTCAGGCCCCAGAGCATCTCTTCCTGTTCTGCCCCCAGTATCCATTCAGTCACTGGCTTCTGAGCTCCCAGGCACCCAGCTGGGCCTCCTGCTGGGGATACAGTGCAAAAACCAGACTCGCCCTGCCCTGGAGCTGTGCTCGCTGTGCTGCGAGAAGGCCGACCGCAAAGGAACAGGTACCTATAAAACACCAGAGCGTGGCCGTGACCCCCGAAAACCAGAGCTTGGCCGTGACCCGCGAAACACCAGAGCTCGGCTGTGACCCATGAAACACCAGAGCGCAGCTGTCTTGAACTCCTGACCTCAAGTGTTCCTCCGGCCTCTGCCTCCCAGTGTGCTGAGATTATAGGCATGAGCCACCACACCTGGCCTAGACTTTGGTATTTACCTGGAGCTAGGTGCTGCCAGGGCAAGGCTCTGAGCCAGGAGGGCCCTGGCCTGACTCAGGTGGTCCCAAGCTCCCTCTGGCTGAGATGGGGAATGGTGAGGTTGGGGGAAGGATGGAGGTTGGACCAGGGTCAGGGAAGTTTTTGTAGGTGGAGCCGACAGGATTTGCTGAGAGAGTGGATGTGGGGGTGAGGGAGAGAGAGGGCCCAAGGAACACCCCAAAGCATCTGGCCCGAGCCACTGGGCTAACATGGCAAAGTAGGAATGAGCTTTATCTCCGCATCAAACATCCCTGAGAATTTCCACTATGTTGAGAATTTTCACAAATTTAAAGTTTTGTTATTTTAAACAATGAATATGAGTGATATTTATAAAGAGACAAAGAATTTTAGAAAAGGTAAAATTTCCCTGGAGGCTGCACCTCTGTGACAACTTCCTTGAGCGGCTGGGGAGGTCTGCATGTACCTGAACCTCCCAGGTGTGAAATCTGCTCAAGGACGCCTCCGCCTATGCCTCAACACTGGCATCCCTCAGCTTCGGCTGTCCAGGATGGCCCAAAGGCTCAGTCCTCCACACCCAGCAGAGGCCTGACCCAGAGCCCCTGGCCTCGTCCCCTTATCTGGACTCACAGCAGCCCCTCCTCTCTCTCTCCTCTTCCTGTCCTCCACCATCTGCCCCCTACACACAGCCAGAGGGGCCTGTGAACACCGGAGCCAGGTCAGAGTCCTCCCCCAGCCTCCATGTTGTCTGGGCGCAGAAGTGACCACTCTTTTTTTTTTTTTTTTTTTTTTTTTTTTTGAGACGGAGTTTCACTCTTGTTACCCAGGCTGGAGTGCAATGGCGCGATCTCGGCTCACCGCAACCTCCGCCTCCTGGGTTCAGGCAATTCTCCTGCCTCAGCCTCCTGAGTAGCTGGGATTACAGGCACGCACCACCATGCCCAGCTAATTTTTTGTATTTTTGGTAGAGACGGGGTTTCACCACGTTGACCAGGATGGTCTCGATCTCTTGACCTCGTGATCCACCCGCCTCGGCCTCCCAAAGTGCTGGGATTACAGGCTTGAGCCACCGCGCCCGGCTAGAAGTGACCACTCTTAATCCCCACTGCGCTCCCTCCCGCCTTGGAGTGTTTGCTGTTCTGTGCCCCCCTCCAGGAATACCCTTTCCCCCTCTTCAGTTAACTCTTTTTTTTTTTTTTTTTTTGTAAGACAGGATCTCGCTCTATCACCCAGACTGAAGCACAGTGGCGCCAGCTGGGCTCACTGCAACCTCTGCCTCCTGAGTTCAAGTGATCCTCCTGCCTCAGCCTCCTGAGTAGCTGGGATTACAGGCGCCTGCCACCATGCTCAGCTAATTTTTGTATTTTTAGTAGAGATGGCGTTTCACATGTTGGCCAGGCTGGTCTCAAACTCCTGACCTCAGGTGATCTGCCCACCTCAGCCTCCCAAAGCGCTGGGATGACAGGCATGAACCACCGTGACCGGCCTGAGGGGCAATTCTTTTTATTCTTCGTGTCTCTGCTCTGGTGGCACCACCTCCAGGATGTCCTCCCAGACCTCACTGATGCATCAGGTACCCCAAGATAGGGTCTCCCAGCTCCATGATCTCCTACATAGCCTGTCTCCACTGACCCTTCACATTCAGTCCTCTGGTCATTTAGCCAACATCTACCTCATACCCTGGACCTTCTCAGATACAGTCATAGCTATACCCCTGGGAATAACATGGATGGGCAATGAACAGTTACTGATTCAACGAGAGAAAAAAGTAGCACTTTTCCAGACACAATGACTCCTGGAGTCATGCAAACTGGGGTCAAAATGCTACTGACCTTAGTCACCCTTAGTCACCCTTAAGAAAGTAAACTCTGGGCTCTTCCAGTTCCAGGTGCTTTGGGAACCATGGCTTAAGGTGCAGACCTGGCCAAGTCCAAGAACCACAACACACACATCCAGTTCCCAAAATGGCAGAGAAATGGTTTCAAGAAACCCCGATCACAAAGATATGAATTTCTTAAGGGGGTGGACCCCAAGTTTCTGAGGAACATGCGCTTTGCCAAGAAACACAAGAAGGGCCTAAAGGAGATGCAGGCCGGCCAGGTGCGGTAGCTCATGCCTGTAATCCCAGGCACTTTGGGGGACCAAGGCGGGTGCATCACTTGAGGTCAGGAGTTTGAGACCAGCCTGACCAACATGGTGAAACCCCGGCTCCACTAAAAATACAAAAATTAGCCAGCATAGTGGTGCACACCTGTAGTTCCAGCTACTGGGGAGGCTGAGGCAGAACTGCATGAACCCAGGAGGTCAAGGTTGCAGTGGGCCAAGATTGTGCCACTGTACTCCAGCCTGGGTGACAGAGCTCCATCTCCAAAAAAAAAAAATAAGATGCAGGCCAACAATGCCAGGGCCATGAGTACAGGTGCTGAGCCTATCAAGGCCCTCGTGAAGCCCAAGGAGGTTAAACCCAAGGTCGCAAAGGGGTCAGACGCAAGTTCAATCAACTTGCCTACATTGCCCACCCCAAGCTTGGGAAGCATGCTTGTGCCTGCATTGCCAAGGGGTTCATGCTATGCCGGCCAGAGGCCAAGGCCAAGGACCAAACCAAGGCTCAGGCTGCACCTCCAGCTTCAGTTCCAGCTCGGACTCCCAAAGGTGCCCAGGCCCCTACAAAGGCTTCAGAGTAGATATCTGTCTGCCAACGTGAAGACAGAAGGACTGGTTCGACCTCCCCAGGGCTGCTGTCTACATGGCGCTGGGGTCCTCCTGTGCTATTTGTACATATAAACCTGAGGCAAGAAAACGAAAGTAAATTCTGGGCCTGGTGCGGTGGCTCACGCCTGTAATCCCAGCACTCTGGGAGGCCTGGGCAGGTGGATCACCTGAGATCAGGAGTTCAAGATCAGCCTGACTAACATGAAGAAACCCCATCTCTACTTAAAATACAAAAATTAGCCAGATGTAGTGGTGACAGGTGTAATCCCAGCTACTGGGGAGGCTGAGGCAGGAAAAACCACTTGAACCCGGGAGGCAGAGGTTGTAATAAGCCAAGATCATACCACTGCACTCCAGCCTGGATGACAGAGCAAGACTCTGTCTCAAAAAAAAAAAAAAAAATTCTACCTCGAAGTTAAGTTTTCTCTTCTGCAAAATGGAGACAATTACATTATCCTTCCACTATTACTTTATAGATTCAATTCATCACTCAACAGTGATTCAAGAGTTGGGAGTGGTGGCTCATGCCTGTAATCCCAGCACTTTGGGAGGCCAAGGCGGGTGGATCACTTGAGGTCAGGAGTTTGAGACCACCCTAGCCAACATGGTGAAAACCCATCTCTACTAAAAATACAAGTTTACAAAATTAGCCAGGCATGGTGGTGCATGCCTGTAATCCCAGCTACTTGGGAGGCTGAGGCAGGAGAATCGCTTGAACCCAGGAGGCAGAGGTTGCAGTGAGCTGAGATCACACAACTGCATTCCGGCCTGGGCCACAAGACAAAACTCTGTCTCAAAACAAAACGATTCACAGAGTATCTTCTCTGTCCCTGGCACCGTTCCAAGTGCTGGGGACACAGCAGTGAAATTAGAATGAGCAAAATTTCTGCCCTCAGGGCACTCAAATCCAGGGAGACACACTAAATAAACCAGACCAATGAGAAAAATCCAGAGTGTGTCAGAGGAAAATTAGTGCTAAATACAAAAATCTAAAATAAAGCAAAGAAGGGGAGAGGGGTGAGGTTAACATTTACACTGAGGCCAATGAAGGCTTCACTAGAATGGTGACACTTTAAATAAAGGCCAGAAGGAAAGGTGGGCCGAGCAGGCACATGACAAAAGAACCATTCAGGCCAAGGATCCAGAGGCAGAGGTCACCTGGGCTGTGCAAGGAGCAACACAGCTGCTACAGACTGAGTGAGGTGGGGAGAGAATGAGGACAGAAAGGGGTGGGCATGGTGGCTCACGCCTGTAATCCCAGTACTTTGGTAGGCCAAGGTGAGTTGATCACCTGAGGTTAGGAGTTCCAGACCAGGCTGGCCAACATGGTGAAAACCCGTCTCTACTAAAAATACAAAAATTAGCTAGGCGGGCGCCTGTAATCCTGGTTACTCAGGAGGCTAGCGCACAAGGATGGCTTGAACCCAGGAGGTGAAGGCTGCAGTGAGCCCAGATCGTGGCACTGCACTCCACTCCAGCCTGGGCGACAAAGTGAGACTCTGTCTCAAAAAAAACAAAAACGACAGAAAGGACATGGTGAGCAGATGCGCAGAGAGGTTCTCTGTGTTCTGGTTTCTCCCAAGCTGTCCAGCGTGGTCACTCACTGTGACCTACCTCACATTCCAGGCCTTTGTACAATCTGCTCCCTCCTTTCCACCTCTTTCTCTCTTTTTTTTGAGACGGAGTTTCACTCATGTTACCCAGGCTGGAGTGCAATGGCGCGATCTCGGCTCACCGCAACCTCCGCCTCCTGGGTTCAGGCAATTCTCCTGCCTCAGCCTCCTGAGCAGCTGGGACTAGAGGCATGCGCCACCATGCCCGGCTAATTTTTTGTATTTTTAGTAGAGACGGGGTTTCACCATGTTGACCAGGATGGTCTTGATCTCTTGACCTCGTGATCCACCCGCCTCGGCCTCCCAAAGTGCTGGGATTACAGGCTTGAGCCACCGCGCCCGGCCAATTTTTTGTATTTTTAGTAGAGACGAGGTTTCACCATGTTGACCAGGATGGTCTCGATCTCTTGACCTCGTGATCCACCCGCCTCGGCCTCCCAAAGTGCTGGGATTACAGGCGTGAGCCACCGCGCCCGGCCCACCTCTTTCTCTTAACTCACCCTTTCCTCATCTTTCAGGTCTCAGCGCAGACATCCCTTCCTCCATGAAGCCCTCTCTGATTCTCCCAGGTGGAGTCAGGCACCTCTTCTGGGTGGCCCCAATCCCCTGGGATTTCCTGATCCCAGCCCAGACCACTCTAGGCTGTCCCTGTCTAGTGATGGGTCTGTCTCTTGTCAGGCTGCACTGGAGGCTCCAGGAGGGCAGGACCTATCTTGGGTATCACTCAGGGCAAAACCCAGCAAGTATCTGTTGAATAACCAAATGAATGGTGGAGAGGGGATAGGGGAGGGCTGGGGACAAGTGTCCCAGGTAGGCAGTTCTCACATGGATGCGGCAGCCGTCATCTACAGGGTAGGAGCCCAGCAGTGCATCTTCTTGATCCAGCTTGCTGTAGAACTTGTCGTCAACTCCATACAGCTCCAATTCCATGCAGGAAGCAGGGCTGCCCACCAGCAACTCCAGTTTACACTGTAAGGAGGGGGCAGGGTGAGAAGGTGGCCAGGAGCCCCGCCCCTTGCATCAATCACCATCGCCACATCCCTGTTCCTCCGAAAGACCCCCCAGTCAGGACCCACTGGGCCCGGCTCCTCGCCTCTTGCCCCGCCCCTTGTCCCGCCCTCTGGACCACTGGATTTTTCGCTGGCCCCACCCCTCGTCTCTGCAATCTCGGGTTCTCTACGGACCCGCCTCGCCGCGACCCGGTCCCTAGCCTCCGTGCTTGGGATCACCTCCGGCCCCGCCCCGTCGCTCCCTGGCCCCTCCCCGCCACCTCTCCGGGGAGTCCCCACCATTTCTTCGCCCCGCCCCTCCGGACCCGCCCCCACGGCCACACCTTGAACTCCGCGATTGTGAGGCTGCGGCTGTACCGCTTCTCGGAGCGGAAGGTATTGAGGGAGCTGCTGATGAAAACGGTCACCGTGGGCGCCGACACCCCCGTCACCTCCATCTTGCCGCGCCCTGCCTGGGCCCGCAGCGCGGTCCAGCCGCCTCACACCCGCTCCGCAGCCGCAGTCGCCGCTGCTGCTGGGATAGCAGCCCCGCCCCCTGCTCCGGGCCTGACCAATGCGCGCTCCCCTGCCAGGAGCGTCCGCCAATCGCCGCCTCCCTTCCCCACTGTCAGGAAGCGAGCTCTCTGTACTCCTGAGCCTGCCCCAGCGAATCCCGGGAGGCCTCCCAGAGTTCACGGTTTTTTCAGTAGCGGCCCGGAAACGGCCAGAACTGGGGCGAAGACTGTAGCCTGGAGGAAGAACGGGCAAGAGCTTCCTCCGTTAGCGCAGGGTAAACTCGCGCATGCGCACTGGCCTTTGGCCAAGCAAGCTCTGTGGCTTTTGCCCTGGGTGCTTAGCGTTATGCAGCTTACGATGCGCATCGTTTTCCCGGCTCTGTCGCCAGATCCATACTATTCTGTAAACTGGGGCGGCGATGTCCCAAAAATGGAAGGAATTACTCTAGGATATCAAAAGACTGAAGCAAGCAATGAAACCTTTGCGCGGAAAGAAGGGAGACACAGCACATGTGCTCAAGGCTGCCCTCTTTTGGCGAAACACCTAGGCCTGGCCCCTCCGGCGACCTGTAGCGCGGCGGAGCAAGCGCAGAAGGTTAGGCGGGCTGCGCGTCATCATGGAGCCCGACGGGACCTACGAGCCGGGCTTCGTGGGTATTCGCTTCTGCCAGGAATGGTGAGGCTGAGGGAGCGGGTGATGTGGAAAGAGGGTGAGGAATGGCTCCAGGACTGACCCCTTGGCACCTCGCCCTCCCCACAGTAACAACATGCTATACCCCAAGGAAGACAAGGAGAACCGCATTCTGCTCTACGCGGTGAGCGCCCGGGTCTTCCCCGGCTGGTCCACCTGTTCCCAGCGTGGCCTCGCCCTGTCCCCTGCCTCTGCGACCCGACTCCCTCTTTGCCCCCTGCTGCACCCCAAGTTATCCCGACTCTCCTGTCCATCCCTAAAGACCCCGTCCCGTCGTCGTACCTTCCGGGATCACCCTGCCCTCCCCTCCCAGTCTCATCCGGAATCCCTCCGTGACCCCCTTTCCCCTACACTCGCCCTCTCGCAGTGCCGGAACTGTGATTACCAGCAGGAGGCCGACAACAGCTGCATCTATGTCAACAAGATCACGCACGAAGTGGAGTGAGTGGCGGTCCCGGAGCTGGGGGCGGGGGTGTTAGCTCTGGAGGCCGGGTCTGAGCGTAATTATACACCCCTGCGTCCCTGCAGCGAACTGACCCAGATTATTGCCGACGTGTCCCAGGACCCCACGTTGCCGCGGACCGAGGACCACCCGTGCCAGAAGTGAGCGCTCAGCTGGTGCTGGGGAGGGAAAGTGAGGCGAAGGGAGGAGGGAAGGGTGTCAAGCTCCCTATGACTGAGCTCCCACCCCCTCAGGTGTGGCCACAAGGAGGCTGTGTTCTTCCAGTCACACAGTGCCCGGGCCGAGGTAAGTGGCACGAGGACATTCTAAGTATCTGGGGCTTGCTTGGTCCTTCCCGGGGGTGGTGATACCAATATGGGTGTCCCTGCGTTTCTTAAATCCTGGGCCGGACCCTTACCTATTGGGGAAGTTCTCTTGCCTGTTCTTTTGGGGTGAGGCGCTGCTGGGTCCAGAACCTTGCTAACCATGCATCCTTTCTGTCAGGACGCCATGCGTCTGTACTACGTGTGCACGGCCCCACACTGCGGCCACCGCTGGACCGAGTGATCTCACCTCTCCCCCGAGTGTAATTAACACCAGATTCCATGTGCGAGTTTCCTGTGTTTATTTGCCTCGTGGGGAGGGCACTGGCATGGGGTATCCGGCTGTGCGATGCAGGGCACGGTGCTGTGCATAGGCCTCCGGCCGGGAGCTGGTGAAACCACAGTCCTCGCACACGTGCAGCTTCTCGCGGCGTTCACGGTAAGCGTAGCTGGCTGGCTGCCCATGCACCTTAGCAAGGTGAGCTTCCAGGGAGCAGCGCTGCGTAAATGCTTTCCCGCAAGCACTACAGCGGAAAGGCCGGATCCCTGCACAGATGGGCACAGAGGGGACGGCTGGACAGGAAGGGCAATGGGCTCTGAACTAAAGCACCCCCACGTGTTTTACAGCATTGAGCATTTCCAGTCCCATTCTAAGCTCTTCAGATTCTTCCACCCATGACCCACCATGTGCTGCCCCCACCTAGTGCAGACATGGGCCAGACACCTGTTTCCCCACCCTCCTTCACCAGGATGTTCCCTCTCCTGGGGGACAGAGAGAGAGGCCTTCCCTTGCCCTCGGATCTGGAGCCTGAATCATATAACCCACATCTGTCTGCACTCTGTGTCCCTTGCCATGCCCCTATCTTGGTGCCACCTTACACCCACCTGCTGGGGTCCGAGGGACATTATTTCTGGAGTCCCCACGCCCCACATACACAAACCCTGGACACTCCACATCCCAGCACCTCTCTCCATTTCCTTCCATCCCCGCCTTGGGCCCAGCAGCCTTTTCCTGTCCCTACCACTGCTCACCAGTGTGCGTCCTCATGTGGCGCTTGAGATCGAAGGCATCATGAAAGCCCTTGCCACAACAGCGGCACAGGTGGCGGCGCACAGGACTGTGGCACTTGAGGTGCCGCGTCAGCATGCGCTGCAGAGGGAAGGCCTTAGGGCAGAGTGGGCAGCCCAGCATCCCTGGGCCCCTGGGAGCAGAGGTCAGGTTGCCCTGTGTGGGCTGCTGGAGGGATGTGGGAGTTATTAGCCCCTATGGTTGGACCCTGCCCACCCTTCGTTACTCTGCAAATGAGTACCGAGTGCCCAGAGCCATAGAGGATTTAGGAAGGCAGAGACAGTGATTAGCGTGTGTACCTGCCACTCTCCAGGGCCTTCCCTCAGTATCCCATGGCCCTTCTCCATGCCAAGTCCCATCTTCCAATGTGACATGAACTTTTTTTTTTGAGAGTCTTTCTCTGTCACCCAGGCTGGAGGTCAGTGCTGTGATCTTGATCTCAGCTCACTGCAACCTCTGCCTCCCAGGTGCAAGTGATTCTTGTGCCTTATCCTCCCCAGTAGCTGGGATTACAGGCATAGACCACCATGCCCAGCTAATTTTTGTATTTGTCACAAAGATAGGGTTTCACCATGTTGGCCAGGCTGGTCTGTAACTCCTGACCTCAAGCAATCCACCCACCTTGGCCTTGTGAAGTGCTGGGATTACAGGCGTGAGCCTACTATGCCTGGCCTACTTTTCTAATTTTATTGTCTTTTTTTTTTTTTTGAGATGGAGTCTCACTGTGTTGCCCAGGCTGGAATGCAGTGGCACAATGTCGGCTCACTGCAACCCCTGTCTCCAGGTTCAGTTGATTCTGCTGCCTCAGCCTCATATGCTATCACACCTGGCTAAGTTTTGTGTTTTTTTTTTTGGAACAGAGTCTCACTCTGTTGCCCAGGCTGGAGTGCAGTGGCACAATCTCAGTGCACTGCAGCCTCCGCCTCCCAGGTTCAAGAGATTCTCCTGCCTCAGCCTCCCAAGTAGCTGGGATTACAGGTATGTGCCACCATGCCTGGCAACTTTTTGTAATTTTAGTAGAGACCAAAATGACAACACGGCCAGGCTGGTCTCGAACTGCTGACCCCAAGTGATCTGCCTGCCTTGGCCTCCCAAAGTGCTGGGATTACAGGTGTGAGCCACCACACCTGGCTAATTTTATTGTCTATACCTGCAGCCCCCACCAGAATACAAACTCCATCATTTGTGAATTTTTTTTTTTTTTTTGAGACGGAGTTTCACTCATGTTACCCAGGCTGGAGTGCAATGGCGCGATCTCGGCTCACCGCAACCTCCGCCTCCTGGGTTCAGGCAATTCTCCTGCCTCAGCCTCCTGAGTAGCTGGGATTACAGGCACGCACCACCATGCCCAGCTAATTTTTTGTATTTTTGGTAGAGATGGGGTTTCACCATGTTGACCAGGATGGTCTCGATCTCTTGACCTCGTGATCCACCCGCCTCGGCCTCCCAAAGTGCTGGGATTACAGGCTTGAGCCACCGCGCCCGGCCCATTTGTGAATTTTTGTCTTATTCCTGCTGAATATAAAACCCCGTGTCTGGAATAGTGCCTGGCCCTCGTGAACATACGACATTCCAGCTGGCGCTTCCTTTCCTCTAATGCATGCACAGCTGAAATAGCCCTTATCTCCCATCACACTCTTGTCACCTTCTCCCATGTTCTGACATAAGGCAGATCATCCACATGAGGGGTTGAATCTTGTTCTGCCCTGCTGGACAGAGAGATCCCTGTGGCTGCCCACCCTGTTAGGTGCCTAGGGTGGGACCTAACAGTAGAGAGCTCACTACTAGGAAAGGAGAGCCATTCCCAACAGAGAGAAGCAGAGGTGGACAGGTCCTGAGGCATGAGGGCTTATGCAGATGGGCCTGGGGAGGAAGAGGCCGTCAGCTTCATTAAGGCTGAGAGCAGGCAGGGGCGAAACAGCTGGCTTTGCGGGCCAGCTCCACACTCACCGCTGCCCACGGATCCCTGACACTGGATGACTGTTGCGCCAGTGGCCCCCCCAGGCTGCTGCAATCTGAGGAGAGAAGCCGAATGGTGATGCTTTGCGTCTCCCCTGCTCCTTACCTCTGGGCACGGTGAGGGACCCACCAGGGATATAGGCATCTCCCCGGAGCTGGTCAGGCAGGTGGCCCCAGTTGGGTGGCTGTGGACGCCGACTCCTGACCAGGAAGGCGCGGGGCATCCCCTCAGGAAGGCTCTCCACGCGCAGTGGCTGCCTCTTCTACCTGCTGTCAGACCTCAGCCCCAGGATGACTATCCCTGGTGGGAGAGGAGGGGAAGCCTCAGAGGAGCCTCATTCTCTTCATGCAAATTTCCTGATTGGCCCTGGGAGCGGACTAAGTTGGCTTGGGTTACCCCTGCCTGGGAACCTGCTGTCTTCTCCCAGGTTTCAGAGGGAACTGTCCAGCTTTCAGAGGTGAACAAGCACTGGGACCACCAAGCAGGGCCAGGAAAGGGGAGACCAGGCCTGGGGAGCTCTTGGGGTTGGAGAGAGGAAGCATGGCCCCAGGGGGGCCGAGTGTCTCCCAGGGGTTGAGGGTCTGTTTGCCAGGCAAATCAGTCACCAGGGGACAACCAGCAGCCTGCCTGGTTATTCAAATCACAGCAGCTGTCTGAGGACACAGAAGGGGCCCCCTGCTGTGATTGCCCTGCTCTATAGAGTACAGGGAAGACACCAGATCCGGATAGATCAGGGCAAAATGAGGATCTAGGCTATGCATCCTCAGGCAGGACACCTCACCTCTCTGATCTTCAGACTCCCAGAGCTAACATTCAGCCAGAAGCACTATTCAGGTGTAGCAGGCACTCAAATTCTAGTTTGGTAATAATCTACCTCTTAGTGACTGTGTGGGACAACACTCCCTCGCCTCACAGTCTGGAAAGTAAAAGGTGGGAATCTTTTTTTTTTTTTTTTTGAGATGGAGTTTTGCTCTTGTAGCCCAGGCTGGAGTGCAGTGGCGAGATCTTGGCTCACTGGAACCTCCACCTCCCAGGTTCAAGCAGTTCTCCTGCCTCAGCCTCTTAAGTAGCTGGTACTACAGGCATGCACTACCCCACCACCACACCCAGCTAATTTTTGTATTTTTGGTAGAGATGGGGTTTCATCATGCTGGCCAGGCTGGTCTTGAACTCCTGACCTCAAGTGATCCACCCGCCTCTGCCTCCCAAAGTGCAGTGATTTCAGGTGTGAGCCACCTTGCCTGGCCCAAAGGGGGTCTCTTGACACAGCCAGGACCCTACCTCGGCACACTGGCCAAGCTCTGTTCTACACTTGATTGTTAGCCAAAAGGCCAAGAAGCAATTCAAGCTCTGTTTTTAAAATTTATTTTAATTTATTTATTTTGAGGTGGAGTTTCACTCATTGACCAGGCTGGAGTGCAGTGGCACAATGTCGACTCACTGCAACCTCTGCCTCGTGGTTCAAGCGATTTTCCTGCCTCAGCCTCCCAAGTAGCTGGGATTACAGGCACGCACCACCACGCCCAGCTAATTTTTTGTATTTTTAGTAGAGACTGGGTTTCACCACGTTGGCTAGGCTGGTCTTGAACTCCTGACCTCAAATGATCCATCCGCCTCGGCCTCCTAAAGTGCTGGGATTACAGGCGTGAGCCGCCACAGCTGGCCAACTCAACAATTTTCTAGGCTTCAGACCTAGCTTATTGAAAATGATTGCATAAGTCCATGAAGGAGACACACCAGTGATAGCCCAGAATGACCAACCCAGTGAGGGGCAAGTGAAGCAGAGAGACCCAGCCATGATGGAGAAAACAAGGCGTCCTGGGGACACGGACAGCCTAGGGGTGCAAGAATGCACCCTGCTCCTGATGCAGTCTAGGGGTGCAAGAATGGCTTCCTGGATAAGCCCTGAAAGAAGAGGTTTCAGATGAAAGGGGAGGGTGTTCTAGTCAGAGGGGGACGTCTGTACAAAGCTTGAGGGTGAGGAGAGTGTTTCTTCATTTCTTCACATTGCCTGAGAGTTGTGCCAATTCATTTAGGGAAGCAAGGGTGGCAGTGCTGAGGGTCTGCTGGCCACGCATTGCCACTTGCTCTCTCGAGGACCCAGGGTAAGTCCTCGAGCCTCAGTTTCTTCATCTGGAAAATGAGACTAAGGAGTCTCCCTGTTCCTGGTTTGTATTGAAGATCCATGGAGAAAATGCTTAGCACATGAGGCCTGGCATGTGGTAGACATATAAGCAGGGGGTGGTTAGGAAGGCATTTTTTTTTTTTTTGAGACAGGGCCTTGCTTTGTCACCCAGGCTGGAGTGGAGTGAACATAGCTCACTGCAGCCTCAAGCTCCTGAGCTCAAGCAATCTTCCCATATCAGCCTCCTGAGTAGCTGGGACTACAGGTATGCACCACCATACCCAGCTAATTTTAAAATTTTTTTGTAGAGACAGAGCCTTGCTAGGTTGCCTAGGGCTGGTTTCAAACTCCTGAGCTCAAACCGCCGGCCTGCCTTGGCCTCCCAGAGTGTTGGGATTACAGGAGTGAGCCACCGCGTTCTGCCTAGGAACCCCTGCTCTGGGCAAGCATCCAGGCCTCAGTTGGGCCATCTGCAGAATGGGGTTTCAGGTGATGTCTCCATTTTGCCATTGTTGGTTTTCCTGCAGCCCTGATTGGGATGCCTGGCACAGGCCTGGCAGTGCAGGACCAAGAAACTGTCCTGATGGTACTGCCATGGGGAGGCTGAGGGTAGATGTGGGAGTGCATGCAGCGGGGGAGTTGCACTGAAAGGTGAATTGTTTTCCTTTCAGGGACCCAGTTCTCCATGCCCACTACCAGGAACCCTCTCAGTCCTGTTCCACCCTGCTCCATGGCCTAGGAGTTTGACTGGGAGGCAGGGTCACCTGGGCTTCTATGCAATCTGGCTTTGAGTAGGATTTGGACCATGGGGTGCCCTGCAGGAGGGGAGTAAGGTCAGGGTGTTGATTCCCACTCCCTCCTGTGTGGAAGTCAGGGCCGCAGCTCCCTTAGCACTACCCTCTCCCTGGGATTTGCTCTTTTGAGTTGTTCCTTCTCCTTGTGCCTGGTGGCCTAGGGGTAGTAACAGCTCCCACAGTGCCAGTCCTGGCATTCTGCACCAGCCCTGGTGGTTTCCCAGACCCTGCCACTCCTCTGCAAACGATCCCTTGGTTAAACTCTTCGGAGTATCCCATCTAAGCACGCTGTCATCTTCCTGCTGGGACCTTGTCATCTCACAAACCGCATGCACACACACTCCACCACCGGCAGTGGCTTTTTAATCGGGTTGTTTGCCCAAGGAGAAAGTATGATCCTTCCAGGACAGAGCGTGGCATTTGGAAGAGGGAAGTGGCAGACATGCTGGAACCTCTCTTAATTACCTGCCCACTTGCCCTTCTTGCTGAGGCAACAGGAATGGAGATTGCTTTGATGTGCTTGGACCATCTTACTGTCCTGGACATCAAAGCAATCTCCATTCCTGTTGCCTGGGACTCATCTGAAGGGGAGAACCCTGGGAAGGACCTGCACTTCTGTCCTGCTACCCTCTGTGCCTTTGCTCCTGGTTGGCCCAGGCCACCCAGCAGCTGGGACCAATAACTTAGACCTTAGTCCCTCATAGAATTACCCTTTCTTCCAGTCTGTATCATAGTAAAGCCTTCTGCTCTGAGGAGTGAACACCTGGCTTACAGGGCCCACACTGAAAGGACATTGGTTACTCTTGATGACATCGTGCACCTGGCCTTTTCCTCTCCTGCTGTCACCGTCTCTGAGCCCCCTGCACTCCACATGTACCCTTGGCCTCCCTGTAGCAGTACCATCAGGACAGCTACTCAGTCCTGTGCTGCCAGGCCTGTACCAGGCACCCCAGTCAGGGTTGCAGGAAAGTCAATTGTGAAATGGAGACACCACCTGAGGGTGTGCTGCTGGGTGCTATGGCAGCTGTGTTGCAACCATGAGGCCATAAGCTGGAGACCGAAAGTTGCTCTCAGAGGATGACAGAGCAGGAGAGGAAGAGGCCAGGTGCATGATGACAAGAGTAACCAATGTCCCTCCATCTTGGGCCCTGAAAACCAGGTGTTTACTACTTGGAGCAGAAGGCTTTATTATGACACAGGTTGGAAGGGAGAGTAATTCCATGAGCGACAGAGGCCCAAGGTGGTCTCCCGGGTGTAGGGGGCTGGACACTAAGCTTTGCCCAGGGATGGCTGGCGAAGGTTTTGGGTAGTGGTGGCTGAACTAGGCAGGTGGGTTTATAGTCTTGCAGCGGTGGTCTGTGGGCTTGGGTTCCCCGAGGCAGGGAAGAGTCGTGAGAAATAAGCAACACTGGGCATCACCCCAAACATTAAGAGCAGAGACTTAGGAAAAAAAAAAAAACAAACCTGTTCTGGATGTTCCTTGGACTTAAATGTCATGAAACAACAAGGCCCTGCCCATTGAGGCCCCACTCCTCCTCACAGCTCATCTCCTGCCCTCCCTTCGCTCCCTCCGTTCCAGCCATCCTGGCTTTGCTGCTCTTCCCTCCACACAGACCACATGTGGCCACCACAGGGCCTGTGCGCTGGCTGTGCTATCGGCCTAGACGTGTTCCTGAGATGTCCTCTATCAAGCTTCAGCCCAAACATCACCTCAGAAAGGTCTTCCTTGACCCTTCACCAGCAATGAATCTCCCCACCCTACCTAGAATTACAGATAGAGCTCTAATTCCTGTGTCTGTTTCTCTAAAGAAGGTGAGTGGCCATGAGGGCAGACGTGCTGACTGATGCTCCTTCCTGGCATCTGGGTGGGAACTGGCAGGATTTTTTTCTTTTGAGACTTGCTGACACTGAGGTTGGACTGCAGTGACAGCGTGATCTCGGCTCACTGCAGCCTCTGCCTCCTGTGTTCAAGTGATTCTCCTGTCTCAGCCTCCTGAGTAGCTGAGACTACAGGTGTGTGCCACCACTCCCAGCTAATTTTTGTATTTTTAGTAGAAATGGGTTTTTGCCATGTTGGCCAAGCTGGTCTCAAATTCCTGACCTCAGGCGATCCACCTACCTTGGCCTCCCAAAGTGCTGGGATTATAGGCGTGAGCCACTGTACCCGGCCGAATGTTTTGAACTTCAAGATTGGTCCTGATGTGTGTCATGTCATGGAATCAGGCTGGTCTCAAACTCCTGGCCTCAAGTGATCCTCCCATCTGACTCTGGAGTAGCCAGGATTATAAGTGCAGGCCACCATACCCAGCTTGGGCAAGCCTGTTCATGTGTCCTTAGTTTTCCTTGTGGGATGTGGTATGGGCTTGGCCCAGAGGCCCTGATGTGGCAAAATGTGAGCCATGATGTGGCAAAGCGTGGGCTGCTAGGCAAGGTAGGTGCATGGTGATCACAGCAGCCCTGGTGAGTTCTCAGGCACTGACCGGGGGCAGGGAAGAGGGGCTGGCTCCTCCCTGGGGCCCACCTGGGCCCCACTGGACAAGCACGTCGCACTGGTCTGTGGCAGCTCTGTGGGCAGTGTGGGAGGACTGGTCCTGAGGTCATGGCTGTAGTTCCTGAACTTCTTGGGAACGCTAGTCCCATGCTCTCTCCCACGGACAGACTTGAGTCCACTGGGCATCACCCTCTACCCTCCCTTCCCACTTCCACCTGAAGACAGCTTTGTGGATAGGCCCAAATAGGCACCAGGAACCATTCCTCTAAGCTGTCAGTTTATTCACATAAAATACCTAAGTCCTCAGAAGCAGCAGGGCTGCGGTGGAGGGGCTGCACCCTCAGTGCCCCCGTGCCTTCCTCCGCACGGCCTGCACCAGCAGCTCTGAGTAGTGTTCCAGCAGGGCCTGCAGATCTGGGCTAGCCAGAGGGTACAGTGTCGGTGGGGAGGGGGGGCCTGGGCTGGGCAGGGCCTGGGCTGGGGCCACACTGGTCCCCACCAGGCAGTTGGCCTCGAGTTGGCTGTGGATCCACAGGAAGGTGGAGACCAGCTCATTCCGCGCCTGCTGCTGCCTGGTGTCCAACTGGCCACTGGAGACCAACTGCAAGGGATGCCAACCTTGTCAGGGGCCACCAAGGCCGGGTGGTCCCGAGAGCCCCCTCAACCCTTTCCCAACCCTGGGGCTTGGCTCACCACACGGTAAAGGTCGAGGGCTTCTTGGAAGGCTGTCTGCAGCCTGTGCAAGATGTTCCCCACCCTGCTCAGCTCAAGCGGGGACAGGGGCAGGGCTTCAGCCGGCACCCAGGGCTCACTCCAGCAGGCAGGGCTGCCCTCGATCAGACCGAGTACGCCTGGGGTAGAGAGGAGGGAATGAGCAAGATGAGCTGCATTCCACTGGTGTGAGCAGCCAGGGTGGCTGGGTGGACTCCATGCTGTCCTCCTGTCTGGAGCACTTCTCTGGGTCCCCAAGACTCCCTCCCCTTCCCTCCTACAGGTCTCTGCTCCAATGCAGCCTCCTCCCTGAAGCCTCTTCTCATCCTCTGATTTACAATCACAACTCCTGTCCCTACCTCGCCCTCCCTCGCCCTCCTCTGTCCCTCCTGAGCACGTAACTTTGTGATACATGTGACGCTTTCCTTAAAGATCTAGTCTGGGAACTACCCCGTGAAGATGTCAATTCTGTTTTGTTTACCACCATGTCCCATGTCCCAGGGTCTAGCCCTAAGCCCAGCACATAATGCTAGTTAAATATTTAAGTTAATGGCTGGGTGTGGTGGCTCATGCCTGTAATCCTAGCACTTTGGGAAGTTGAGGCGGGTAGATCAATTGAGGTCAGGAGTTCGAGACCAGCCTGACCAACATGATGAAACCCCATCTCCACTGGAAATACAAAAATTACCCCGGCATGATGGCGCACGCCTGTAATCCCAGCTATTAGGGAGGCTGAGGCAGGAGAATTGCATGAACCTAGGAGGTGGAGGTTGCAATGAGCTGAGATCAGTCTAGGCAACAGAGCAAGACTGTCTCAAAAAAAAAAAAAAAAAAAATTTAAGTTAATGAATGAATGAATGGCACAGTCCCTGTGGCCAGGTCAAGTGTCAACCTTTGGAGCTCAGCCAGCTAGCACATGGGATGAGCTTAGGGGAGACACTACTTGTTACAAGGCTTTACTCACCAGAGGTGGGCTCCAGGAGGGAGGCAGTGCTGCCAGGGACGCCAGTTCCGGCCTCTGGAAGCTGAGGGCTACTGGGGTGGTCAGGAAGGCCAGGGGACTCAGAGACTGGGAGACTTGGGAGAAAGGCAGAGCCATGGAGCCTCAGGGCGCTCCCGTCTACGGGGTTAGGGGCTGAGAAACTCGCTTCCGGGACTGTGACACCAGGCTGGGCATCCACGGGGGGCAGCAGGAGCTCATCACAGACACTTGACAAGGTCAGTCTCAGGTTGGCCCGGGCCTCGTGGTTGCCCCAGGAGTGCAGGGAAGGCTCTTGGCCCTCACTGTCCAAATTGGGTGTGACTGTGGTGGTGATGGTCTGAAGCTCCTGGCCCAGGGAGGCCAGGTCCCCCACGGACGACGGCCTACAGAGGGGCTGGGCCAATTCTGCCACAATAGGGCCCTTGCTGTCCCCGAGGGAGATGCTGCGTGATATCCTGGCACGGGAATTGGCAGGGGCCTCCATGTAGGAGCAGGTGGAGGAGGCGTGGACACCCTGAGCTGGGCCTAGGGTGGGTGCAGATGTGGGCGTTGGGAGCGTCCCGTGTGTGGGCAGCACGGAGGAGGCAGGGACACAGGGCACTGGGCCCGTAAGGCAGGGGGCTGCAACGAAAGCAGATGACAGTGACTCACCTGCGCAGAGCTGATGGCCAGGGCCCCACCCCAAAGCTCGGCTGGACATCTGGCCACTTGCTAAGAAACCTGGGGCTGTCCGTCTGGGGCTGGGGTACTCACGTGGTGGGCGCCAGGCCTCCAGGGTCTCCTGCACCTTCCCTGCAGCAAGGACCTGCAGGCACAGCTCTGAGGTAAGGACAAGGCCTCAGGGTTCCCAGCCCTGTGCCCTGAGGGAGGTGGCCCCAATACTCACGTGGGTCCCGTCTTGGGAGGTGTAGCCAGTACCTGTTCTGGGTTGGCTTCCACCTCGGTCTGTGGGCTTGACCTCCGGAGACTTCACAAGGTGCTGGGTTGCCCGAGAAGGGAAGGTGTGGGTGAACCTGTGGGGAGAAGAGCAGAGAGGATGATTCTCACTCAGCCCGCCCCGGGGCACTGTCAAGGGAGCCAGAGGGTGGTGGGCAGGGTTCACCAGCTTCTACCTGGATGCCTTCTGGAGGCTGGAGAGGAACTGCGTGGAGATGCTCAGGCGCGGGTTGAAGTAGTAGTCCTCAGCCTCAGAGGCCTCCGTGTCTCCCAGGGCTGTGGGGAAGAGCTCTAGGAGAAGATGCTGAGGAGACCCTCATAACCCCTCCCACTGAGCAGCCCCAGCCCCAGGTCAGCCCACAGCCCAGCAGGACAATCCCTAGAAACCCTTATGTACAGACACGGTACGTGTCCCAGGAGCAGGGGCAGCGGGTGAGGAAGCATCGTGAGGCTCAGGTCAAGACCGAAGCAGGGCAATGAGCATGGTGGCTCACACCTGTAATCCCAGCACTTTGGGAGGCTAGGGTGGGTGGATCACCTGAGGCCAGGAGTTTGAGACCAGCCTGTCCAACATGGTGAAATCCCTTCTCTGCTAAAAATACAAAAAATTAGCTGGGTCTGACGGTGGGCGCCTATAATCCCAGCTACTTGGAAGGGTGAGGCAGGAGAATCGCTTGAACCAGGGAGTCGGAGGTTACAGTGAGCCAAGGTCGCACCACTGCACTGCAGCCTGGAGGCGGAGACTCCGTCAAAAAAAAAAAAAAAAAAAAAAAAAAAGGAGAAGGAAAAAAAAGATCGAAGAAGCAGATACTCTCCACCCACCCTCCTGGCCCTGCTGGGGAGCCGACTCCAGGGATGCCAATGCTGTGCCCAGGCTGCACAGATGGCCTCAGCGGGTTCGGGTGAGGCAGGACCCTACCTCTGCAGGGGGACTCAGTCAGCGTCTCAAAGTGGTGGCGGAGGAACTTCTCCTGCTCGGGAGTCTGAGGCAGGGAGCTGCTGGGGATGCTGGGTCCCTCAGGCAGGGACAGCTCATCTTCTGTGGGACCTGTGTATCCTGACGGGGGGGGGGGGGGGACAAGAGGAGCCGCCAACACCATGAGTCATGGCAGACGCCACCTGAAATAGAGAAGGCGGGCCCGCCCATCCCTGCCCTGTTGCCCTCAGGCTGAGAAGCAGGGATCCCCATCTTCCAGGCTCAGTGGGCGCCAAGTGCAGGGCCTATGCTTAGACACTGTGTCTGGCCCTAAGCCAGGCCCAGGCAGCAAGTTCCCTGCGTGTCTGGTCCCTGCTTACCTGGGAAATGGGGCAGCAACGTGACAAACCGAGGGGTGGGGTGAGGTGGCTGAACTGGGGAGTGTACGGCCTCAAAGCTGCACTCCAGGTCGGCCTCGGACTCCCCCGAGTCTGAAGGAAAGAGTCGGGGTCAGGAGCCCACAGCCCAACCATTCTGGTGAGTCAGGGCCAGGGTTATGCTTCCCTGGGCTCAATTTCTCCATCTGGAGGAGAGATGATAAGAGCACCCACCCCCGTTTTATGGATGAGGGAAGTTTCACATCAAGGAGGTAACAGAGCTGGGCTCTCAGCTGTGGACAGCTGGGCCCAGAATCCTCAGGAAGCGGTAGGGACCACTTGTGTCTTCCTCAACAGACTCTGAGCTTCAGGACTGGGTCAAAGTCACCACTGGTGCCCAGAAAGGGGCCTGGCTGAGTGCACAGACTGTCACAGGGTCCCTACCTGCCCTGTACTTACCCTCAGGCGGGCTCTGATCCTTTGGGCTGACGGAGGACACCCTGAGGTAGGAGTCGCCCTGCTGGTCTCCAGGCCCGGCCTCCGCCTCCTTCCCGCAGTACTGGCTGCAGTGCCAGTGGGGGCGGAGAGGGAACAAAGACTTCAGCTGGAGACTCAACAGCCAGCCCCACCCGGAGCCCCTAGGCACCTGCTGCTCCTGCAGGAGCACTGCCTCAGCCTCCCCGCCTCCTCCAAATATCCCCTTCTTCCCCCAGGTCAGGCCCCCCCACACCCCACCTGGAACCAAGGAACTAAGGCCTGGCTCCAGTCCCATCCCCACATCAATTGTCCCTACTCCCACAAGCCCAGTGGGAAGGCAGAGAGCAGTTCTTCCAGGGTGCAGCTATCAGCTGGGGCTTCCTCCAACTAAGTCTCCCTTGGCAGAAAGGACACCCACCTGTCTGTCCCTGTGACTGCCACTTCTGCCTCCAGGGAGTAGAGGATGAGCTCACTGGCCTCATTCGATGATTCCCTCTGTTGGGGAAGGAAGGAGGGGTGCCCGTGGCCAGCCTCCTGGGGACTCTCTGACTATGGGGAAAATAGCACAGACATTCTGAGGCAGCCATGGTACCTGGGGCCACCAACAGTGTGCCAGGAACCATGCTGGCAGCCCTGCTGCTGGAGGCTGTGACCCAGGGCCTGTGCCACGCACTCTCCTCGCAACCACCTTGTCCTGGGCTGCCCTTGCACTATCAGTCCCTTTACAGATGAAGAGGTGTGGCACCAAAAATAGGAGGCCCAACCCTCTACGGGTCTATTTATATGAAGTTCAAGAATAGGAAGCCCAGTCCGTGGTGAGAGGTCAGAACACTGGTTATCTTGGTGGGAGGACCTGATGAGGATGGGCAGAAGAAACAGGTTTCTAGGAGGGAGAAAACACTCCAGATTTTACCCAGAGTAGTGGACACATACGAGTGACACATGTAGTTCATCAAGCTGTATACCTAAGATCTGTGCATGTTACTGGATGTATATTATACCACAACAAAAGAAAAATTATAGGATAAGATAAAAAGAATTTTGTTTGGCAAATAGTATAGGAAGAGCTTAAGTAACCTTTAAGAGCCCAGGCCGATACTTAGCATGGATTCCTGTAAAGCTCTCTGGGGCAGAAGAGATTGTTATGACCATTCAAAAACATTTTTGTTTGTTCGTTTTTTTTTTTTTTTTTTTTTTAAGATGGAGTCTCGCTCTGTAGCCCAGGCTGGAGTGCAGTGGCGTGATCTTGGCTCACTGCAGCCTCCACCTCCCGGGTCCCAGTTCAAGCAATTCTCCTGCCTCAGCCTCCTGAGTTGCTGGGATTACAGGTGCATGCCACCATGCCCAGCTAATTTTTGTATTTTTAGTAGAGACAGCGTTTCACCAAGTTGGCCAGGATGGTCTCAAACTCCTGATCTCGTGATCCACCTGCATTGGTCTCCCAAAGTGTTGGGATTACAGACATGAGCCACTGCACCTGGCCCTAAACAGAATTTTTTATAAGAAAAAAAAAAGCAAACCAAAACAAACACATTTTAAAAATAGTTTTGTAGAGGTGGGATCTTGCTATGTTGCCCAGGCTGGCCTTGAACTCCTCAAGTGATCTTTAAATGTGATCCTCCTGCCTTGGCCTCCCCAAATGCTGGGATTACAGGTGTTAGCCACTGCCCCTGACCCCATTATGACTATTTTTTAAAAAACTGAAGCCCAGAGAGGTTAAGTCTCTTACTCCAGCTCACAAAACCAGGAACGGGTACGACCAGGGGTCAATCCACCCAAATGTACCCCACTTGGGTATAAGCCTGCTCTAGCATCTAAACTCTTAACCCCCAAGTGACCCACTTTCCAAGGACTCCTGTCTGCCCTGGTAAGTCTTGCTGTGCACCAGACCTGGGGCTCACCCTCCTGCCCTTCACCATCTCATGTAATCCTCCCTTCCCCCATGGAGTGGGAGTCAGCCTGAGGCCCCAGGCCCTGGGGCTGTCATGGTACAGGGACTGCTGGCCAGGCTGGGGTGGAAGTGCATACCTCACTCAGCAGGCCAGCCAGGCTCTGTGGCTCCAGTGAATCCAGAACGGAGTTCTCCAGATTCTCGGGCTTCATGGGGGTAAAGTAGCAATCCAGGTCCTGGGCATCAAGAATGGTCTTGAGGGGCTCCTGGCCGGCCCGCTCTGCCCAGCGGCCGTGGGGCTGGTAGCTGCGCTTGGCGTGGAAGGCCGAGCCATCTGGCACATCATCATCCCCTAGCTTGAAGGATATGGGACAGTGAGGAAGCTGGCTGAGTGCTCACCCACTGCAGGGAGCGCCATGGACATTTCAAACAGCCCTCTGGTCTCCTGACTTTCAACACCATTCAGAAATAACTTCCAGATATGTATATCCAGCTGGAACCTTTCTCTCTGTTTTTTGGGTTTTTTTAGGATGAAGTCTTGCTCTGTCTCCTGGGCTGGAGTGCAGTGGTGCGACCTTGGCTCACTGCAACCTCTGCCTCCTGGGTTCAAGCAATTCTCCTGCCTCAGCTTCCTGAGTAAGTAGGATTACAGGTGCCCACCACCACGCCTGGTTAATTTTTGCATTTTTAGTAGTGATGGGGTTTTGCCAGGTTGACCAGGCTGGTCTCAAATAACTGACCTCAAGTGATCCGCCCAGCTCAGCCTCCCAAAGTGTTGGGATTACAGGCGTGAGCCAAAGCACCCAGCATTTTTTTTTGGTAGAGGTGGACTCTCGGTATGTTGCCCAGGCTAGTCTCAAACCCCTGGGCTCAGGCAGTCCTCCTGCTTCGGCCTCCCAAAGTGCTGAGATTGCCTGGCCCTGAACCTTTCTCTGAAACTTCCGAATTGCACGTGACTGCTCTACATCTCCGTATGGATGTCTGGTGGGTATTTCAAAGTTAATGTGCTGACAACTCATTTCCTCCCCACAAACCTGCTCCTCCTAGAAGCTTCTGTGTTTCAGTAACTTTTTTCCAGTTGCTCAGACCCCAACCTTGGGAATCATCCTTCATTCACCTCTCTTATTCTGTCTCTTATAATCCACATTGTGTTTCTCTCTTTTCTTTTTTTTTTTTTTTTGTCGGGGGCGGGGAACGGAGTTTCGCTCTCGTTACCCAGGCTGGAGTGCAATGGCGCAATCTCGGCTCACCGCAACCTCTGCCTCCCGGGTTCAGGCAATTCTCCTGCCTCAGCCTCCTGAGTAGCTGGGATTACAGGCATGCGCCACCATGCCCAGCTAATTTTTTGTATTTTTTTAGTAGAGACGGGGTTTCACTGTGTTGACCAGGATGGTCTCAATCTCTTGACCTCGTGATCCGCCTGCCTCGGCCTCCCAAAGTGCTGGGATTACAGGCTTGAGCCACCGTGCCCGGCCTTTTTTTTTTTTTTTTTAACAGACAATGCCTCCGTCAACTAAGCTGGAGTGTAGTAGCACGATCCTGCAGCCTCCAACTCTTGGGCTCAAGTGATCCTCCTGCCTCAGCCCCCTGAGTAGCTAAGACTACGGGTGTGCACCACCATGCCTGGCTATTTTTAAATTTTGTGTAGAAATGGGGGGGGTCTCACTATGTTGCCTAAGCTGGTCTTGAACTCCTGGCCTCGTGGCCTTTACATGTACAGGCTGTTATGACTGGAACATTCGTCCCAGTATCTGCTTGTCTCACTTGCTTCATCTCTGCTCAAATATTTTCCCAGTTAGGCCTCTCCTGTTTACTTAAAACTGCCACCCCCAACACTCCTTATTTTTTATTTTTTATGAGACAAGGTCTTGGCTCTGTTGCCCAGGCTGCAGTGCTGTGGTACTATCTCAGCTCCCTGCAGCCTCAATCTCCCTGGCTCAAGAAATCCTCCCATTTCAGCCTCCTGAGTAGCTGGGACTACAGGTGTGCACCACCATGCCTGGCTAATTTTTAAAAATTTTTTGTAGGCCGGGCGCGGTGGCTCAAGCCTGTAATCCCAGCATTGTGGGAGGCCGAGGCGGGTGGATCACGAGGTCAAGAGATCGAGACCATCCTGGTCAACATGGTGAAACCCCGTCTCTACTAAAACTACAAAAAATTAGCTGGGCATGGTGGCGCGTGCCTGTAATCCCAGCTACTCAGGAGGCTGAGGCAGGAGAATTGCCTGAACCCAGGAGGCGGAGGTTGCGGTGAGCCGAGATCGTGCCATTGCACTCCAGCCTGGGTAACAAGAGCTAAACTCTGTCTCAAAAAAAAAAAAAAATTTTTTTTTGTAGAGATGGGGTCTCACTATGTTGCTCAGGCTGGTCTTGAACTCCTAGGCTCATGCAATCACCTGCCTTGGCCTCCCAAAGTGTTGGGATCACAGGCGTGAGGCACCATGCCAGGCCCCTGTTCTTTTTCTCTTTTTTGAGACAGGGTCTCACTCTGTTGCCTAGGCTGGAATGCAGTGGTGCCATCTTGGCTCCCTATAGCCTCAATCTCCTGGGTTCAAGTGATCCTCCCACCTCAGCCTCCTGAGTAGCTGGGACCAAGGACGTGCATCACTGCACCTGGCTGACATGTTTTCCTTCCTGATGCTTTTCCCTCCACAGCACTTACTAGCACCCAACATGCTACATCATTTACTTATTTACTTATTACATAAGTAAATGACGTAGACTCACAAAGCTCATTTGCCTGTGTGGGCGAGGGAAAATATCCCAGCCTCGGCCTCCTAAAGTGCTGGGATACTGTCCTCGCCCATACAGGCAAGTGAGCCTGTGAAGGGAGAGGCTTTTGTTTCCCTTGTTCACTGCTGTGTCTCTGACAGCCAGAACAATGCCTGGCACAGGGCACTGATCAAGAACAAAGGGCTGTCTCACTGAGCCTGCAAAGATGGCGGGGCTTCTCCAGGGCAAGGAGGGACATGGAAAGGAAAAAGGGCTTCCAGAAGGCAGAGCTGGGGAGGCCTCTCCTCTGCCAGCCCCTGAGTAACTCCCTCCCTGAAGACTTACCAGCCGCTTTGCCCACAGTGGCAGCTTGCCATTGGTTAGCAGGCACCGAGGATCTGGAGAGAAACACATGAAATCCATGAAGAGGACAAACGCCCAACAGGCCACATGCACAACCGGGCAGTCCCCAAAGGGGCAACATCACAACCCACAGGTCAACAGCACTGGGTGTCAGGGAAATGCAAACTTAAACTGTGGGATGCGATGTTTGACTCACAAGACTGACTGAGGTGAAAATGCATAATACTAATAAAGGATGGCAGGAAAAGTGTAGGGGCAATGGAGAGCGTAATGCAATGCAGAGTGGGGCAGTAACTGGGTTTGGAGAACTCTTGGGGTTCTTTTTTAAAATAAAGGCCGGGCATAGTGGCTCAAGCCTATAATCCCAGCACTTTGAGAGGCCGAGGTGGGAATGATACTTGAGGCCAGAGTACGAGATCAGCCTGGTCAACATGGTGAAAGCTTGTCTCTACACACACCCCACCCCAACACACATACATTTATAGCTGGGTGTGGTAGCTTGAGCCTGTGGTCCCAGCTACTCCACAGACTGAGGAGGGAAAATCGCTTGAGCCCAGGAGGTTAAGCCTGCAGTAATCTATGATCGTGCAATTGCACTCCAGCCTGGGCAACAAGAAAAGTGAAATAAAATAATAAAACTTTTAAAGTAAAATAAAATAACCCCAGGACCCAGTGGTGCTACTCCTTAGCCTCTGTCCTGGAGAAATCTTCACATTTTGAGGAGGCCTAGGAGTGGTCTCCATCCCCATAGCCTCATGAACAGGGGTGTGCAATCAGGAAAGACCTAAATGCCCACCTGGAGGGGAAAAACTTAACATTTCGGAGGCCTCTGCTTTGTATTCACCAACAAACAGGTGCATGAGAGACTTTGCAGAGGAAAAAGATGACGGACAATATCTGCAGGAGAATTCAATTTATTATTTTTCATTTTTTTGAGACAGAGTCTCACTCCGTCACTAGGTGCCAGGCTGGAATGCAGTGGCACGACTGTGGCTCACTGCTACCTCTGCCTCCCAGGTTCAAGCAATTCTCCTGCCTCAAGTCTCTCAAGTAGCTGGGATTATAGGCATGCTCTACCAGGCCTGGCTAATCTTTGTATTTTTAGCAGAGATGAGATTTCACCATGTTGACCAGGCTGGTCTTGAACTCCTGACCTCAGGTGATCCACCTGCCTTGGCCTCCCAAAGTGCTGGGATTACAGGTGTGAGCCACCAGACCTGGCCATAATTCAGTTTATGACCTAAGTGATATGATGTGTCTCCCATGGTTGTGCACAGAGGTAGATCAGCATGTAGGAAAAGGCCTGTAAGAATTTATAACATGAGAATAAAAGGGGCCAACCTACGGAGAACACTGGATTGGGTATGAGGGTGGTGACAAGGAAAATGAGCTTGCTCTGCAACGTTTGATTTTCCCAGGGTGTTTTCTTGCCTTGCTGCTGCCTTCCAGTCAGCCCCTGCCTTTGTCTCCCTTATTGGGAGAGCCCAGCCTCACCCTAAAATCACCCAGCACTTATCACTGTTTCCCAGCTGCTCTCGAGGCTAGATGCATCATGCAGTGGGACCTGAAGGAAGCCTGTGGGGACTTCTGGAAAACAGCGTCCTGTCTAAAGGGGATTCTTAGGAGAGAACATCTCACCTCTTCAACCACATCATTTATTCATTCATTTATTAAGACAGGGTCTCACTTTGTCACCCAGCCTGGAGTGCAGTGGCACAACACAGCTCACTGCAGCCTCAACCTCTGGTCTCAAGCAATTCTCCCACCTCAGCCCCCGGAGTAGCTGGAACTATAAGGTGCACACCACTTTACCCAGCTAATCTGTGTATATTTTGTAGAGACGAGATTTCGCTATATTGCCCAGGCTGCTCTTGAACTCCTGAGCTCAAGCAATCCGCTCACCTTGGCTTCCTAAAGTGCTGGGATTACAGGCATGACCCACCGCACTCAGCCTCAAACACATCTTTGATGCCTGGTCAGGTGGTGTGAGTGTATGGCATTGACTACAGTCTCTGCCCTCAGGAGTGATCACATGCCCCAACCTGGACAACTTCAGCAACTGACTCAGAAGTGAGCACACAAGTCATACCAGGAACATGAGCCACACAACCCTGAGATGGCTTGAGCTTAGGAAAGAGGTGCTTTCTTCTCTATGGTGTTTTATAAACCTGTAGCTGCTGGGGGTATCTTTTCCCCTACTAAAGGGAGAGCTTGTCTGTCAGCAAAGCCGACATGAAGAAAAGCAGAGCCAAAAGATACAAAAAAACACTTCCTTTTAACATCATCTTACCATCTGGATCCAGCCATGTTGAAAGCCAATCTTACTGAATTTTCAGGCACTCAAAAATTATCTTCCTGACTTAAACCTGGTTGCTTTTATAGTGAGAGTCTTGACTGATATGATTATTGAGTTTCTTTCTTTTTCTACAGACAGGGTCCCACTCTATTGTTCAGGGTAGAGTGCAGTGGTGTGATCATAGCTCACTATAACCTTGAATTCCTGGGCTCAAGCGATCTTCCTGCCTCAGCCTCCCAAGTAGCTGGGACTATAGGTGTGCACCACCATGTCTGGCCAATTTTTTTCTTTTTGTAGGAATGGGGTCTTGCTATGTGCCAGGCTGGTCTCAAACTCATGACCTCAAGTGAACCTCCTGCCTCAGCCTCCCATGTAGTCGGGACTACGGATGTGTGCCACTATGCCCGTCTAATTTCTGTTTTTTTTTTTTTTTTTCCCCAGAGATTGGCTTTGCTATGTTGCCCAGGCTGGCCTTGATCTCCTGGCTTCAAGTGACCCTCCCATTTCAGCCTCCCAAAGTGCTGAGATTCTAGGTGTGAGCTACCGTGCTCAGCCTGATTACTGAGTTTTATTTTATTTTTATTACTATTTTTTTGAGATGGAGCCTCATTCTGTCACCCAGGCTGGAATGCAGTGGTATGATCTTGGCTTGCCGCAACCTCCAGCTCCCAGGTTCAAGCAATTCTCATGCCTCAGCTTCTCTAGTAGCTGGGACTATAGTCACACACCACCATGCCCGGCTATTTTTTTGTATTTTTAGTAGAGACAGGGTTTTACCGTATTGGTCAGGTTGGTCTGGAACGCCTGACCTCAGGTGATCCACCCGCCTTGGCCTCCCAAAATGCTGGGATTTCAGGCGTGAGCCATGATGCCCAGTTGATTGGTGAGTTTTAATATGTGCCAAGCCCTGTAAACAAAGTCATGGGCAAAACCCAGCAATAATTCCCTACATCGATATAGTTCAAAATAGGGCCCTTTTTCCAACCTGGATCCAAGCTGTCTTTGGATGGTGTCTTCAGCATCTCTTCTGGCTCACACTCTTCCTCCAGATCATCCTCTGTCTGCTCTCCAGGGCTCAGGGAGCGAATCTCACTAGGTGTGGACACATACGTATCCTGCCTAAAGCCAGGAATGAGGATGGTAAGGAGAGAATACAGGCAAATGGGCTGGTGGTAGAGACTTGCCTAGGGCCCAGACCTGTGCTAAGCTCCATGTGAACATATTCTTAGCTGCTGGTCAAGATGGTGCTGGCGAGTCTCTCACTGGACACCGCCTCCCCACTAGAACCACATCATCACAATTCATGAGATTAACAAAGGCTGGGCTCCAAACGAACACAAACTCTCCCAGGGCCACAGCAACGTGACAGAAAGCCAAGCAGACAGTGGGACTGCAGTCCTGTACTGGGCTCCCTGTAGGTGGTGGCAAGGACGGTGGCTCCTCCTGAGTGCAGGAAACTAAAACATCCTTGGCGTGAGGCAGGCACTGGAGTCAGGGCCCTGGTTCATAGCCTGGGGGTGGAATGGTATCGCCAATAGCACCTCAGGACCTCAGGATCAGTGGCCCATGCCAAGGCCTGATCCCTACAGTGCCCTGGGAGCCACATGGAGCCAATGGCAATGACAGACACACTCAGAGGCAGGAGAGAAGACAAATCAAAAAACCTCCCACTCAAAATTAGCAACACCCAAACCAAAACCTCAAATCAAAAAGTAGAACATGAGTTCACTGAAAATAAAACTGACTTTGCTACTTAAAGATTTAAAAAAGAAGTATGTTTAGAAGATTCAAAGAAGTGAACCTACAGCTTTCACATGGGAGTAAGAGGACATTGTGGCCCCACTGCAGCCCTCCCCTCAGACCCCTTGCCTGCCCACTCCTCCCCTCGGCTGGCTGGTCAGGGACCCCTCTGTTCCCACAGCCGCCTGGGGCATGCCCCATCACAGTGCTGAGAGGCTTGCCAAACACTTCGCTTTTGCACTTCAATACCCTTCTCGTGGCTGGACGTTGTGGCTCACACCTGTGATGCCAGCACTTTGTGAAGCCAACAAGGGAGGATCACTTGGGCCCAGGAGTTCAATACAAGCCTGGGCAACACAGCAAGACTGTGTCTCTATTATTTACGAAAATTAAAAAAAATAAATAAATAAATAAAACATACACAAACCTTTTGGATGTATTACTATAACTGCATATTCAAAATCTGTCTCCCCTACCCAGCTGCAAGTGTATTAATATTAAGGGCAGGGCCCAGGGCTGTCTTGGCCACAGCCATATCCCCAGAATCACTCCATGGGGTCCAGGCACGAACTCATCCCTCTGGTAGATGGACAGGGGCTGCCAGGACCTGGGGTGGCCACTCCACTTCCTGTCCTTCGTGTGCTGCTGCTGCTCCCGGTGGTCAATCTCCAGCAAGTGCTGCTTCATGCAGTTGGTGATCTCTGGACCCAGGTGCCAGATGAACACACAGCTGCAGGGGCCAAAGAGACACATGCAAGGCAGAGGAAGAGTGAACATGGCAACTACTATCACACTGACTCTGGAGCCTAGGCCCCGTCCTCCAGATGCTCCTGGAAAACACACCCCATCAGCTTAGTGCAGGGGGCTAGACTCGCCACATCCATACCCTCGGCCTCAGGTCTGGGGCATGCCAGCAAACCAGGGCCTACTAGGGAGGCCTCAAGACCTGAGGAAGGGGGCTGTGGGGAAGAACTGGAGTAAATCAAAGGGAGTTGACAAAAGGGACTTCCTTGAGCACCACCCATATGCTAAAGAATGTATGTATATCATCTCATTCATTTCTCACCACACAATTTTCTTTTCCTTTTTTTTTTTTTTTTTTTTTGAGATGGAGTCTTGCTCAGTCGCCTAGGCTAGAGTGCAGAGGCGCAATCATGGCTCACTGCAACCTCTACCTCCCAGGTTCAAGTCATTCTTGTGCCTCAGCCCCCGCTGAGTAGCTGAGACTACAGGCACATGCACCACCACACACAGCTAATTTTGTATTTTTAGTAGAAACAGGGTTTTTCCATGTTGACCACGCTGGCCTGGAACTCCTGACCTCAGGTGATTCACCTGCCTCAGCCTCCCAAAGTGCTGGGATTATAGGCGTTGAGCCATCACGCCCGGCCTCACCATACAATTTTCAAGGTAAATGATGTTGTCATTTACAGAGGAGCAAACTGAAGCTCAGAGAGGGGAAATAACCTGTTCAAGGTGACAAGAAAATAAGATACAGAGCTGGAATTTGTTTAGTTTTTTTTTTTTTTTTTTTTTTTTGAGATGGAGTTTCGCTCTTCTTGCCCAGGCTGGAGTGCAATGGCACAATCTCAGCTCACCACAACCTCTGCCTCTTGGGTTAAGCAATTCTCCTGTCTCAGCCTCCCAAGTAGCTGGGATTACAGGCATGCGCCACCATGCCCAGCTAATTTTGTATTTTTAATAGAGACAGGGTTTCTCCATGTTGGTCAGGCTGGTCTCCAACTCCTGAACTCAGCTGATCTGCCTGCCTCGGCCTCCCAAAGTGCTGGGATTACAGGCATGAGCCACCATGCCTGGCCTAGATTTTTTCTTTTTTTTGAGACAGGGTCTCACTCTGTCACCCAGGTTGGGGTGCACTGGCACAATCTGGGCTCACTGCAACCTCTACCTACGAGGCTTAGGATGTCTCTCCCCTCCTGAGTAGCTGGGACTACAGGTATGTGCCACCACACCTGGCTAATTTTTTTGTAGAGATGGTGTTTTGCTATGTTGCCCAGGCTGATCTCGAACTCTTGAGCTCAAGTGATCCACCAGCCTCAGCCTCCCAAAGTGCTAGGGTTATAGGCATGAGCCATCATGCCCAGCCTAGAGCTGGGATCTGAACTCGCAGCTGGGTGTGACACCAAAACTCACACAATTCAAATTGGGCAGCTCAGAAACGCTCTCTACACAGGCAGGCTGAGTGCAGTGGTCATGGTATCTGAGCCACAACTCTCCTATGGCCCATGTCCCACCCACTCCCAGAGGGAGGCCTGGCCAGGGGTAGCCTCCAGGTCTGTCCCACCTGTCTCCGGATACTGTGATCAAGTGATGACAGTCATAGGTGAACTTCATGCTGGTAATAATTTCTGCAAACAAAACAGAGAGGCTGAACTTGCCTTCAGAGGCAGAGGCTGTGGGTGGGTGGGCAGGCATCCCGAGCAGCGTGGCACACCCACCTGAATGGCCAAACATCTTGGCAATGCACTCGCCCGAGTAAAAGTCAATCACTGAGATGCTTTTGTCAGAGCAGCTAGTAGCCAGGAAGGTACCTGAGGGATCCACATGGACCTGCCAGGAAAGGGACCCACATGTTACTCCAGCTGCCTGCTTCTTCCTTATGGTGAGGCCTGGGACCCTCCTCCCCCGTGCTGGATGCACAGCACATGGAACCCTGGCAGGGCAGGAGCTGCCGCTCCTATTCAGCAAGTGAAGAAATTAGCCACCACTGCAGCAGTAACAACAGTAACTAGGCCCTGTGCTAAGCACTGAATGTGTGCAAAATGAACTCCTGCAGAGAACAAGTCCATGAGCCAAGCTGTCTTTATGTGCATTTTACAGGGCATAAAACAGGCTCAAGAGATAATGCTTGCCCAAGGTCACACAGTCAACCTGAGGCAGAGCCTGAACCCATAACAACTGTCCTAGACCAGAGGCTCCAAGAAGGTCCCCCCTTGTCCTGCGTGATCCATGGCTGGTGTGGGCAAGCCAGGAGGGGAGTCCATGCTTCTGATTCTTCTGCTGCCACTCAAAATGGAACCAACTTAGATGCCCCACTTGGGTAAAGTCTCAGTAAATAAAGGAAACGCAGCTGTCATCACTCTCCCCACCCCCTCACAAGCATCCTTGTTTAACCAGGCCTGAGAAGGTGCTGGCCAGTGTGGTGCACTGAGGAAGCACCAAGGGCACCAGGTGGCCCATCAAGGCAGCAGACAGGGGGCCCCAAATCCTCACCTTCAGCAAGGACCCTTCATCACCCTGGGAGCCCTTGTAGCACTTCTTCTGCTTCCCATTCACGGTGTTGTAGACTCTGGGGAAGTAGGGGCATGTTGTGGCAAACAGGATCCCACCCTCCCCCCAGCACCACCTCACCCTCTGGCTCCTGCTGTTCTCCCCTCCCCTGGAAGCCCCCTGCTACCTCCTGTTCCCATCTGATGCCTAAACTGAAACCCCATCTCAAGCTTAAGTTGTGTCCTGGGGTACTCGCTGAGTTAATGCCCATCTCCCCTACAAACTGCAAGCTCAGTGCCCAGCACCCCATAAGAAGGAGTCAGGAAGGAGGTGCAGAGCCTCTTTGCACTCCTTTACCTTCTGCCTTCCCCTGGCTCGCTCCTCCACATCCTCCCCAGGCTCAGATGTCTCTTCCTCCAGGAAGTCCTGCTTGATCCCCAGGTGGGGTCAGGCGTCTCCCCAGGGCCCCTGGGCTCCACCATCTCTGACCACTCTGTCCTGTCACTGTCTGTGGCTGTGAGGTAGCCGTGTCCCCTCCACTGGACTGCGAAGTCCAGGGCCTGGGGCTATCCTGGCCAATGCCATGACCCCAGCACCATCTAGCCCAGCTAGGCGCTCAGAGAATACGGATGAATGCAGGAGTTTATGTGCCACATCAGCACCTCAGTCATCTCACACCGGCTCTAGGGAGAGCTAGAAGGAAGCCCTCTGCTGACCTGGAGACCAGGCCTGGGAGAGCCCACCTTCAGAGAAATACCAGGTAGTGGCCTGGCACAGTAGCTCACGCCTGTAATCCCAGCACTTTGGGAGGCTGAGGCGGGCAGATCACCTGAGGTCAGCAGATCACCTGAGGTCAGGAGTTTGAGACCAGCCTGGCCAACATGGCAAAACCTCGTCTCTACTAAAAATACAAAAAATTAGCCGGGCATGGTGGTGGGCATCTGTAATCCAGTTACTTGGAAGGCTGAGGCAGGAGAATCACATGAACCTGGGAGGCAGAGGCTGCAGTGAGCCAAGATGGCGCTACTGCACTCCAGCCTGGGCAACAGAGTGAGACTCTGCCTCAAAAAAACAAAACAAAAAACAAAACAAAAAAAGAAACAAGAAACAAGAAACATCTACTGGGTCCCTCAATCCCCTCCCAGCTTGTTGGGGACCAGAGGAACAGAGGGAGGAAAGCAGCCAGCCTAGGACAAAGCAGACCAGGCCGGTCCCTATTCAGAAAGCAGCCTGGCCCAGTCCAGCTAAGGGCCCAGGGCCACCCCTCACCTCACATTGCGGTCCTGGCAGGCCACGGCCACATACTTCTGGGTGATGTCAATGTCCATGTCATACAAGGTGGTTTTCTCTGCTACGTGGTGGGTACGGACAAAGTGTAGTCCATCTGAACCCTGGCAGGGTGGCAGGACCTTCAGAGAATGCCCTGATAACTCCCCACCCCAGTCCCCAAGGAGGCCATGCCATCCTACCCGCTGGGCGCTGCGAAAGTAGATGCTCTTGTCAGCCCCACAGCTGATCATCTGGATGTCTCTGTTGCCTGGGGGAGGAAGTGGCTGTGTGTTAGGCAGGGCTGGGCCACATGGGCAGGGGATCCTAGCTGGGGACCTCCACTGCAAGGGCCTTTAATCAAGTGTGCTGGGATCTAGGAAGGCTTCCTGGAGGAGGTGAGGTGGGTGCTGGGTCTGGATGGGACTCTGTGAGATATAAGCTGTGTGTGTGAGGGAGCACAGGTGGACCTGTGGGCACAGCTGGCTCTGCAGAGCAAGGACATATAGGGAAACAAAGGCTGGGGACAAAGAAGGGACACGTTCTCCAGTCTGGGATTGAGATAGGTGACGTCAGCAGCAGAGTAGAGGCAGGACTATAGCAGGGACCAGTGGAAACAGGCTGGGAGGCTCACGCCATCAAGATCAATTACAAGATCCACACGAACCTTAGGCCAGGCCCCGGGCATGGGCCTAATCTTCCTGAATGCTCACCACTGATTCCACTGGACAAGCATGAACACAGAGGTTCACAGAGTCCTTGTCCCAAGGTACACAGACAGGATAGGGGGAGGACTGAACTCAGGCATTCTCTGGTGCTAGAGTCAAAGCTGTTAAACACAGCTCTAAACCTGGGCCTCCCCTCTGAGCCTTAGCTTCTTGTCCATACAATGGGCGTCGTGACAGTCCCTTCCCTGGAGAGTGGTATGAAGTCATTGGAATAGGGGCTGCAACATGGTAAGTACTAGAAGCATTCTTGCTTTTATTATTCTCATTTCTTTATGGAGTAAGAGTTTGGTGAGCATGAAAAGGCAGAACAAATATAAAACTCTTAGGGTCTCATCACATCAGACATGCTCCTTCATGACAGAATATTCAAGAGAGGGTCCAGGCCTGACATACAAATATTAGATGTTGCTCAAGGAGAGTCATTGGCTCACAGAAGGGAGTAAGCCCCATATAGGGGAGGAAGTGTGACCCGCTGCAGTCTCCACCTCCCAGTTTCAAGCAATTCTCCCACCTCAGCCTTCCAAGTAGCTGGGATTACAGGTGCACCACCATGTCCAGCTAATTTTTTATTTTCAATAAAAATGGTGTTTCACCATGTAGGCCAGGCTGGTCCTGAATTCCTGACCTCAGGTGATCTACCCTCCTCAGCCTCCCAAAGTGCTGGGATTACGGGCGTGAGCCACCGTTCCCTGCCCAGGTCATTATTCTTTATATTGTATACAGACACCGTATTCACTTGTTTGGATACATATTTGACAGGGGAGTTAAAAGAGCAAATCCTTTTTTAGCAGGGTAGCTAGCGAGGCACAGGGAGCAGGAAGGAAGGGGCTCACCAGCGAACTTGATGGCGGTGATGGAGGAGGAGTGGTCATCCAGCGTCTGCTCCAGGTTGTAGTTCTTCTCCACGTTCAGCACATGGATCAGCCGGTCCCGACTGGCTGAGGCCAGCAAGGTCATCCCTGTGAGAGGAGAGGATGAGATTGGTTCCTGAAGGCTGCTTGGGTGCCCTGGCCTCCCAAAGGGCAGTGTGACCGAGCTGCCCAGTCCTGGAGAAAGGGGCCAACTTGGCCCAAGCCTGGCAAGGGCCACTTCCTCAGCTCTGTGTGGTCTTTCCCAGGGCCCCTACACCTTGACATTTCACCTCCTCACCACCAGTTCAGGGAGGGCGAGTCTCGATGGGTACTCCTCCAGGGTCAGTCACAGCAGACACCCCAGCAGAGCCCAGCACTCTTGCCTGCTGGGTCCAACTCCTTGGCACACCAGGTAAATCCCTGGCAACCTCTCAGTCTCTCCTGAAACCACTGCCCTTTTACCCTCTGAGGTCTGGCTGCCTGGGCCTTGTCCAGGTTCTATTGACTGCCTGTGGCCAGACTCCCATCTGCCACCAGCCTTCCCTACTCTGGTCACTTGCTAGGCCTGAGGCTTAACAACATGACCCAAGGCAGAGGGGAGATCAGGAGAGGCAAACCGAATGAAGAGATGTATAAAGACAAGTTGGTGGGACACAGGTCATGGGGCATGGGAGAATGAAAGAAGAGCATGGGGAAAATCACATGAGGACCCAATTCCACCAAATCCATAACTCCCAAAGTGCTGGGATTACAGGCATAGTGCCCAGCCTAGAAAAAGTCTTGAGGAGCCAGGCATGGGATTCATGCCATGTAATCCCAGCACTTTGGGAGGTCAAGACAGGCAAATCACCTGAGGTTAGGAGTTTGAGACCAGCCTGGACAACATGGTAAAACCCCGTCTCTACTAAAAATACAAAAATTAGCTGGGTGTGGTGGGGGTGCCTGTAATCCCAGCTACTCTTGAGAGGCTGAGGCAGGAGAACAGCTTGAACCCGGGAGGCAGAGGTTGCAGTGAGCCGAGATGGTGCCATTATACTCCAGCCTGGGTGACAGAGTGAGACTCTGTCCCATTAAAACAAACATACAAACAAACAAAAAACAAAAAAACAGGTACAGTGGCTCACACCTGTAATCCTGGCACTTTGGGAGGCCAGGGAGGATGGATCACCTGAGTTCAAGTTTGCGACCAGCCTGGCCAACATGGTGAAATCCCGTCTCTACTAAAAATACAAAAATTGGCCAAGCATGGTGGTGGGTGCCTGTAATCTCAGCTACTTGGGAGGCTGAGGCACGAGAATCACTTGAATCCTGGAGGTGGAGGTTGCAGTGAGCAGAGATGGTGCCACTGCCCTCTAGCCTGGGTGACAGAGTGAGACTCCATCTCAAAACAAAAACAAAAACAAAAACAAAAACTTGAGGAATCTGGGTGAAGCCCAGGTGGGTGTTCATTATAATATTCTCCCAATATTTCTATAGGCTTCAAATTTTTTGAAAATAATGCCTAGGCTGGGTGCGGTGGCTCACACTTGTAATCCCAGCACTTTGGGAGGCTGAGGTGGGTGGATCACCTGAGGTCAGGAGTTCACTACCAGCCTGGCCAACATGGTGAAACCCCATCTCCACTAAAAATACAAAAAATTTTATAAAAACAAACAAAAAAAAAAAAAAGAAAGAAAAAGAAAAGAATGACTATCAAGCAATCTATCTTCTCCAGCAGAGGATGAGCTCATTCAGAATTCACTCATTCATACATCTACCTCATTGGCTTGAGGGCTGGCACCAGCAGTGGGCAAGTCAAGCTGAGTCCCAGCCGCTCTGGTTTTGGGGTCCAGCAACAGGGGCCCTTACCAAACACAAGACTCCCAGCTGCCATCCACAGTCCCACCAGACACCAGCTACCCCTTTCTGTGGCTCTGCCAAGGGGATTCCTCCCTGCCTGACCCCCACTCCATCCCCGCTGTGGGCTCACCCGTCTCCGGCTTAGAGTACTCCAGGCACAGCACCTCAGCATCATGGGCCTCCACCTTGACCAGCTCGTCCATGAAGTGCAGCTCGTGGATCCTGGGAGACACACACTGCCTGCTAACGCCCCCACACCCCAGCACCTTGCGCTCTGCCACTGCTAGGAAAGGTCAGAATGGCCAGGCCAGCAACATAAGAACCCCTTATCATGGCCAAATACTCTAGAGATGCACACCCACTTTTCTCACTTAGAAAACTGCCATCATAAAGGGAGCCATGTTGAGCCAGGGGGCACCTCAGCAGACAGCAGCCCCTTGTGGTGCATGAGCCAGAACATAGCCCCAGGGACCTAGGACAGTCCTATAGAGGGGCAGGCACACACACACGGCTGCATCAGAGGTGTTTCCTGGGGTGGGGCAGGAGCCAGGGGTTAGGGGCCGGAGGGCATAGTCCAGCATAGGAGCTATGGATGAGAACATTTGATTCCAGTCTCTCATTCTTAAAAGAGTATCAAATCCAGACCTTCCTCATTCTCCCCAAATGAAATCAGTCATCAGGTCAACCCAGCTTCTCCATTCTACCCGTGTGATCTTGGTCCAGACACTTGGTGCCAATAACGTCACTTACATCAGAGGGTCGGTGAGAGGATTAAATTGGTCAACACGGTGTTCAGGCCAGCGCTCAATAAGGGAGAAGAGTGCTATCCCATGTTAGCTCTTGGTACCGTTTTGCCACCCTGGACAGTGCCATGTCAGTGTGAAGAGCCCACTGACACAGAGCTGGTCTCGCATAGTGAGTGGTATCAAAACAGATGCCAGTATTTAAAAATTATACAATTTCACAGAAAAATAAATTCAGCACTTTCTGTTCTTCTTGACAACAGGAAGATGTGATAACTTGGAAACTGCTCTCCTGGGACTGCCTGGTGGCTGCTGCCCCTTTCTGTCTCCTCTAGTTCCCCCCACTCTCTTCCATTTCCAGTGTCTCCAACACCCAGGTGGTCACAGCTGTCATTTGTCATCTTAAACCTGGCCCTAGGGACAGGGCCTATGTCCCACTAGCACCTACTGGGTTGGTAACACCTTGACAAACCTTGACAGGGCGCATGAGCAGCCTGAACTCTCAGATATCCCACCCTGATGATCCCTCTCTCAGGGCCACCAGGACCCTCTTCCAGCTGGCATCTTCACGAGCAGTTCAGCACTGGTACTATGTGGCTGGTGAAAGTGTCACTCTGCCCTAGAGTCATATGAGCTTGCCTGTTTACTCTATAGGCAAAGTCTGCACATCTCAGCTGCTGAGGTCCTGGTAGCTACCCTGCTCTAGCCCTTCTGGAAGCCTCTTCCGAGCTTAAGGTCCCAAGGGTGGCAGGTTACCAGATTGCTATTCACAGCCCTTCATTCCCAATGGGCAGCAGGAAATGCCAAGGCCAGGGCTCCTGCTCACCGCCCTGAGAACCCGAGCTGGAGCTGGGAGGTGTACGCTGGACACTGCCAGGACCCACTTGCCTCAGATTTCCACTTCGGTCGCCTGAAGCCAAATGCTGGCCGTCAGGACTGACCTGCATGACCCGCACCCCGGCTTTCACGTCCATGGGTGTCCCATTCTCGCTCCCCCGGTCTGGGAAGTGTGACATGTCCTGCAGGTGCTGGATGTCATTCTCCACATACACAACCTTCAGCAGGGTCTGCAGGAAGGACAGGGCTGAGGTCAGTACCACAAGCAGCTCAGAAGCACTTCTGAAATTGTGTCTCTCCACAGCCAGTCTCTTCTTCATTAGTAACACAACTCTAATTTTGAGCTGGGAGTTTCGCCAATCAGAATAATTATTTCCTCGCCTCACCTCCCCTGAAGCTAGATGAGAATATGTGAATAAATTCTGAAAAATTAAATATGAAGCAAGCATGTACTCTTCCAAGTCTTTTCTTCATCTTGCAGCCTGGAACTTGGATATGATAGCAGAAGCCCCACAGCCACACTGGGTTACAAGGACGTAGGTTACTTCTTCAAATGACAGAGAGCTGGAAGGCCCTTGGATCCCTAAGGGCTTCCTGCAGAATGGTCTAAACTGGTTACCTTCAGACTCAGACTACTTTTATGAGTCAGAAGCCTAACTTTTACCTCTTCTTTTGAGTTTTTCTATCGTGTGCAGCCGAAAACAGCCTGTATGTCACAGGTACAGAGGAGACGATAGCAGCACTAGGTGGGGAATGAGGGGAGTAATAAAGGTGCACCTGCTACAGCCTCCCGCATCGAGGGCCTTTTTATTTCCAATTGCACTGGCCTCTTTCATGTTTTCCAATTCACCCAGCTGTTTCCCACCCCACGGCCTTCGTACAGGCTAATGCCTAAGTATTGACCCTCTTCCCTTCCCTCTTTACTCCTCCCAATCTCAACTTAGCTGTCCCTTCCATGGAAAGCTGCTCCGGATGTCCCAGACAAGTTCACATGCTGCTGCTCTATGTCCTACTAGCACCCTGCACATTTCATGGTGCTTGTCGCACTTGTGATTGTGCATAACATGGATGGCTGTCAGTTCACTGTCTGCCCTCACTGTATTGCGTGTGCCACAGGGCAGGAGAAGAGTCTTAGTTACTGTTGTGTCTCTAGCATGCAGCAAAGCACGTGGCATGGACCTTAATAAATATCTGCAGAATAAATGAATGCATGACTCAGGTCTCAGCTCCCAGAGAGGCTCCCTCGCTGGCCTCGCAATGGTAACCAAAATTCCTTCAGCAAACTTTTCTCCCCAGCCTCCCATCATGGCTCTTGCCAGCATTCTGCCCGCACTCCCCTGAGGCCTCACTGTGTGGCAGCCAGTGGACAGAGGGAGCCCTGGAATGGCTGGGCTCATCAGCTGCTCTCCCAGGGAGTTCCACCTCAAGACTTAGGAAGCAATTTCACCTCTGCTGGGTGTGTTGGGGCTGCCTGGAGTGGCTGTGTCCACATATCTGGAAAGCAGGAGCCAACTGGCAGAGAATCAGAGGGGACACACCATGCCACCTCAGAGGGGGAGCAGGAGAAACAGAAACAAGAGGAAGGGACGCAGACAGGGACCCGCCTTGGCTGCCAGTTCTTGCCCTGGTGGAACCTAACATCTAGGGTCCATCAGAGTCCCTCCTGCCCCTGCATCCATGCTTACAGTAGGTCTTTATTTCTCCTGAAAGATGGCTCACATGCCAGACGCGGTGGCTCACGCCTGTAATCTCAGGACTTTGGGAGGCCAAGGCAGGTGGATCATGAAGTCAGGAGTTTGGGGCCAGCCTAGCCTACGTGGTGAAACCCCATCTCTTACTAAAAATACAAAAATTAGCCGGGCACAGTGGCAGGCACCTGTAATCCCAGCTACTCGGGAGGCTGAGGCAGGAGAATCACTTGAACCCGGAAGGTGAAGGTTGCAGTAAGCTGAGATCGCGCCACTGCACTCTAGCCTGGGTGACAGAGCAAGACTCTGTTTCAAAAAAAAAAAAAAGATGGCTCACAAAGGAAACCACTCACATTGCTGAAGATGTTTTTCTGCCAGTGAGAGTCAGGGCTGCTGTCCAAGTTCCAGAAGCGAATGGTGTTGTCTGAAGAGCAAGTCAGAAAGGATCCTGATGGCAAACAAGCTCTCTGGTCTTCAAACTCAGGATATACCTATAGTCCCCAGAGGACAAGGCAAAGGGTGACTCAATGACAGCATTATGGCTTACTGTTGCATTTTTGTGAAAAAAAAATTTAAAGCCGGGCGCGGTGGCTCAAGCCTGTAATCCCAGCACTTTGGGAGGCCGAGGCGGGTGGATCACGAGGTCAAGTGATCGAGACCATCCTGGTCAACATGGTGAAACCCCGTCTCAACTAAAAAACTACAAAAAATTAGCTGGGCATGGTGGTGCGTGCCTGTAATCCCAGCTACTCAGGAGGCTGAGACAGGAGAATTGCCTGAACCCAGGAAGCGGAGGTTGCGGTGAGCCGAGATCGCGCCATTGCACTCCAGCCTGGGTAACATGAGTGAAACTCCGTCTCAAAAAAAAAAAAAAAAAAAAAAAAAAAAAAATTTAAAAAAGTAAGTTACAGATAAACAGGTATCATGTAATACTTTCTATGCTAAAAATTAACAAGGCAAAAAAAAAAGGACACAAAATGCTACCATATATTGTACATGTCCCACCTTCAGCTTAGGCCTTAACACATAACCTCAAATAAACTTCCAAGGGAAATGCAGAACTCAGTCAAACATCACTAAGCACAAAAGAAAACAATGTACCATGAGCAAGCAGCAGCAGAAGCAACAGTCTAGCAAGCCTTCAAATACTCAAATTATTAAGTCAGGGGAGGTGACGCATGCCTGTAGTCCCAGCTACTTGAGAGGCTGAGGCAGGAGGATAGCTTGAGGCCAGGTGTTTAAGTCCAGTCTGGCCAACATATGAGACTGTGTCTCAAAACAGACAGACAAACCAAAACCAAAAACAAAACAAAAACACCCAAACTGGAATTATCAGACAGAATATAACTATGTCTAATATGTTTAAAGAACTAAAAGACTGGTTGGGCACGGTGGCTCACGCCTGTAATCCAAGCACTTTGGAGGCCAAGGCGACATCTCAGCTCACTGCAACCTCCATCTCCCAGATTCAAGCGATTCTTCTGCCTCAGCCTCCTGAGTAGCTGGGACTACAGGTGTGTGCCACCACACCCAGCTAATTTTTGTATCATTAGTAGAGACGGGGTTTCACCACATTGGCCAGGCTGGTCTCGAACTCTTGACCACATTGTGATCTGCCCACCTCAGCCTCCCAAAGTAGTGGGATTACAGGCGTGAGCCAACGTGCCCAGCCTAAAAGATAATTTTGACAAGATTAAAAGTATGCAGCCAACCAGAAATTATAAAGATTAACCAAGCAGGGCTGAAAAAGAACTAAATAGAGCTGCTTCTAGAAATTAATAAAAAACATACTAAAAAACAAAGATTAGATATAATTTAGGAGAAAATTAAGTGAACTGAAAGACAGAACCAAAGATATTTAAAATGAAGCTGAAAGGGACAAACAGCCACCATATAAAGAGATTTCAAAATATGGAAGACTGAGAACCAGGAAGATGACAGTAGTGGCATTAATTTTTTTTTTTTTTTGAGACGGAGTTTCACTCATGTTACCCAGGCTGGAGTGCAATGGCGCGATCTCGGCTCACCGCAACCTCCGCCTCCTGGGTTCAGGCAATTCTCCTGCCTCAGCCTCCTGAGTAGCTGGGATTACAGGCACGCACCACCATGCCCAGCTAATTTTTTGTATTTTTAGTAGAGACGGGGTTTCACCATGTTGACCAGGATGGTCTCGATCTCTTGACCTCGTGATCCACCTGCCTCGGCCTCCCAAAGTGCTGGGATTACAGGCTTAAGCCACCGCGCCCGGCCTGGCATTAATTTTTTTAATCTCCCAAAATCACCACATAAGAAAAACATCAACCAGACAGCAAAACCCAAACTTACAGACAATAGTTATAGCAAAACTCAGTAACAAAATATTCCCATCACCCTCAAAATACAAGTGTGTGGGACAAACCACCACCAGTCACAAGACCTACATCAGCATGCATGTGGGAGAGACGCAACGAGGCATCTGACAGACCCAGCAGCAGGGTAATTCCAAAGCAGCCAACAGGTGTTCATTGGAAAGCACGCTGGGCCAAAATGAACAGCAGCTGAAACTGGGTGGGTTTCATCCACCCCAGCAATGCTTGCATGCAAGGGGTAAGGCCTAAAGGGACCGGAGAAGATCCTGTGAACTCTCAAAACTGAGCTGCCAGGGCTCCCCTTCAGGACAAAGCCCCACGCTGAAGAGAAACTGCTGAGAGTAGAAACAAAATTGATCAATAACAACAGGGACAGAAGAAATAAACAGGAGATTCAGATTAAAGGAGAGACATAACACATAAAGAGGACCATAAAAAGGAAGTATCAGAAAGCAGGCTGACATACACTATAAAAATAACAGAAGCATGTAATCCTAGCACTTTGGGAGGCTGAGGCAGGAGGATTGCTTGAGCCCGAGTTTGAGACAAGCCTGGGCAGCACAGTGAGACCGCATCTCTGCCAAAAATAAAAAATTAGCCGGGCATTGTAGTGCATGCCTATGGTCCCAGCTACTCAGAAGGCTGAGGCAGGAGAATTGCTTGTGCCTATGAGGTTGAAGCTTCAGTGAGCTGTGATCGTGCCACTGAAGTCCAGCCTAGGCAACAGAGTGAGAGACTCTCTGAAAAAGAAACAAAACAAAACAAAACAGGCCACCTGTCCCCCCCAAAAAAACAGAAGACAAGAGTTCTTTCTTGTGAAGTTGGAAAAACTGTCCTGAAGCACACCAACTTCTAAAATTTCAGAAAAACTGGTATCACATAAAAATGAACAACAGGAAAGGACCAAGGTCAAATCCAATAGTTACTATTAAAAAAAAAACCAAAAACCACACCAGAAACATATTTTCACAAAAAAGATAAAAACTATAACTTACTATTTCAAAAGAAGGTAAAAGATATTTTAAAAATGATCCAAGATATGAAAACCAACCTAGAAAAACTCAGAAACAAAGTGATATAACTTAAAGAAAGAACTAGAAGGTCGGGTGTGGTGGCTCACGCCTATGATCCCTGTACTTTGGGAAGCCGAGGTGGGTGGATCACTTGAGGTGGAGTTCAAGACCAGCCTGGCCAACACGGTGCAACCCTGTCTCCATTAAAAATACAAATATTAGGCTGGGCATGGTGGCTTACGCCTGTAATCCCAGCACTTTGGGAGGCCAAGGTGGGTGGATCATGAGGTCAAGAGATCGAGACCATCCTGGCCAACATGGTGAAACTCCGTCTCTACTAAAAATACAAAAATTAGCTGGGTGTGGTGGTACAGGCCTGTAATCCCAGCTACTCGGGAGGCTGAGGCAGAAGAATTGCTTAAACTCAGGAGGCGGAGGTTGCAGTGAGCCGAAATCACACCACTGTACTCCAGCCTGGTGACAGAGGGAGACTCTACCTCAAAAAATAATAATAATAAAAATAATAGGGCCGGGCGCGGTGGCTCAAGCCTGTAATCCCAGCACTTTGGGAGGCCGAGGCGGGTGGATCACGAGGTCAACAGATCGAGACCATCCTGGTCAACATGGTGAAACCCCGTCTCTACTAAAAATACAAAAACTTAGCTGGGCATGGTGGCGCGTGCCTGTAATCCCAGCTACTCAGGAGGCTGAGGCAGGAGAATTGCTTGAACCCAGGAGGCGGAGGTTGCGGTGAGCCGAGATCGCGCCATTGCACTCCAGCCTGGGTAACAAGAGCGAAACTCCGTCTCAAAAAAAAAATAATAATAATAATAATAAAAATACAAATTAGCCAGGCTTGGTAGCACGCTACTCTGGAGGCTGAGGCAGAAGAATCACTTGAATCTAGGAGCCTGAGGTTGCAGTGAGCGGAGATCGCACCACTGCACTCCAGCCTGTCTGACAGAGTGAGGCTCCATCGCAAAAAAAAAAAAAAGTTTGTACTTGTATGTTCATAGCAGTAGTATTCGCAATAGCCGTAAGGTAGAAACAAACCAAGTGGCTGTTGACTGATGAACAGAAAACAAAAGGTGCTCTCCATACAATGAAATATTATTCAGCCATAAAAAGGAATGAAGTACTAACATATGCTACAACATGGATGAATCTTGAAAATATGATGCCAACTTAAAGCCAGGCACAAAAACCCACATATTCTATGATTTCATTTATAAGAAATATTCAGGTCAGCATGGTGGCTCACACCTATAATCCTAGCACTTTGGGAAGCTGAGGTAGGTGCACTGCCTGAGCACAGGAGTTCGAGACCAGCCTGAGCAACATGGTGAAACCCTGTCTCTACTAAAATACAAAAAATTCACCAGGTATGGTGGCATGTGCCTGTAATCCTAGCTATTCTAGAGACTGAGGCATGCGAATTGCTTGAACCTGGGAGGTGGAGGTTGCAGTAGGCCAAGATTGCGTCACTGCATTCCAGCCTGGGTGACGAGCAAGACCCCATCAAAAAAAAAAAAAAGAATAGGCCGGGCGCGGTGGCTCAAGCCTGTAATCCCAGCACTTTGGGAGGCCGAGGCGGGTGGATCACGAGGTCAAGAGATCGAGACCATCCTGGTCAACATGGTGAAACCCCGTCTCTAGTAAAAATACAAAAAATTAGCTGGGCATGGTGGTGCGTGCCTGTAATCCCAGCTACTCAGGAGGCTGAGGCAGGAGAATTGCCTGAACCCAGGAGGCGGAGGTTGCGGTGAGCCGAGATCGCGCCATTGCACTCCAGCCTGGGTAACATGAGTGAAACTCCGTCTCAAAAAAAAAAAAGAAAGAAAAGAAATATTCAGAACAGGCAAGTCCATAGACAGAAACAGATTAGTCATTTCCAGGGATGGGAGGAGTGGGAAATGGGAAGGACTGCTTAACAGATACAGGATTTTTTTGGGGGAGGGGTGGGTGATGAAAATGTTCTGAAACTAGAGTAATGATGGCTGCATGACATTGTAAGTGTACTAAATGCCACCGAATAGTACACTTTAAAATAGATGAAATGGTAAATTTTATGTCATGTATATTTTACCCCCCCACCCCCACACACACACGTATAAAATTCCCTATTCCAAAATAAATGGGGGTCGAAAGGGAGAGAATATAGTATATCATAGCTACATATTCAGATCCTGTAGATATAGTAAAATTATTTTTAAAATTGGACAGAATAGAGAGAACATACACAATACAATTGTTTTAACTGTCTTCAGAATTGAATAGTTGTCATTTTCAGATTGTCGCATGTATAATGTGGGAAAAAGCAAATGAGTTACTGGGGATATTCGAATTCCACCACCCCCTGTGTCCTTAAGAACCAGGCTTTGGAAGCAACAACTCAATAGCTATGAGGATCCCTAACACTCAACCTGTGATTCTAAAATCCCAATTTGTACTAAAAAAATATACATGACTTTTCTTTTTTTTTTGAGATGGAGTTTTTGCTTGTTGCCCAGGCTAGGGTGCAATGGCGCAATCTTGGCTCACTGTAACCTCTGCCTCCTGGGTTCAAGCAATTCTCCGGCCTCAGCCTCCTGAGTAACTGGGATTATAGGCATGTGCCAACCCATCCAGCTAATTTTGTATTTTTAGTAGAGACAGGGTTTTTCCATGTTGGTCAGGCTGGTCTCGAACTCCTGACTTCAGGTGATCTGCCTGCCTCAGCCTCCCAAAGTGCTGGGATTACAGGTGTGAGCCACCGGGTGCAGGCCTTTTTTTTTTGAGACAGGGTCTCACTCTGTCACCCACGATGGAGTGCAGTGGCTGGATCTCAGCTCACTGCAACCTCCGCCTCGTAGGTTCAAGCAACTCTCCTGCCTCAGCTTTCTGAGTAGCTGGGACTACAGGCACGTACCACCACGTCCAGCTAATTTTTGTATTTTTAGTAGAGATGGGGCTTCATCATGTTGGCCTGGATGGCCTCGATCTCTTGACCTTGTCATCTGCCCACCTCAGCCTCTCAAAGTGCTGGGATTACAAGTGTGAGCCACCAAGCCCGGCCAATTTCTTGCATTATTAGTAGAGATGGGGTTTCACCATCTTGGCCAGGCTGGTCTTAAACTCCTGACCTCGTGATCCACCCACCTCGGCCTCCCAAAGTGCTGGGATTACATTGCACCAGGCCTGACTGGCTAATTTTAAAAAATTATTTGTAGAGACGGGATCTTCTGTTGCCCAAGCTGGTCTCAATCTCCTGGGTTCAAGTGATCCTCCCACCTTAGCCTCCCAAAGTGCTGGGAATACAGGTGTGAGCCACCATGCCCCGCCTTCAACTTAAAAAAAAAACAAAAACAAAAACAAAAACAAAAAAAAAACAGTGAAATACATAAACATCCTCTACAGCAAAGCTCTCTGTGCAGTGCATGTTCCTCCCGTAGGGCCTCTGCTTGTGGTTCTCCCCAGCAGTTGTAGGTCTTACTCCTCAACTTCCTGCAGGTCCCAGTTCAAATGTCATGTCCTCAGGGAGGCCTTCCCTAATCTTGCTCCTCTCTGGAATACCATCTGGATTTCCCTTCCCCACCTCATTTTTCTTCAGAGAGTTACTGCTGCTTGGCATGTTATTCACTGATGATGTTTCTAGGTTTCCTTTCCCGCCCAAATGTAAGCTCATTAAGGACAGGGTTTTTGTCTGTGTCCTCAGCACCTAGGACAGGGCCTGATGCATAAGATGGGATCAACGAGTATCTTCTGAAGGAATTACTGAATGGGTTCCCAAACTCTGTGGGGAACTGTGCAGAGGCTGAGCAGGGGCAGAGAGAGGGAGGGGCTCACCTCCACATTCCAGACGTAAGAGCTGTGGAAGAGCTCTGACCACACCTTCCCCACTCTGTTGATGTCTTTGATGTCCCAAATGTAAATGCTGTGGTCCTTATACACGCAGGACAGCCACTGGTGGATGGGGTCGAAGGTCAGTGCCACTGTATCTGGGTAGACTGCTTCTGCCTTCCTGTGGAAGAGGAAGCTAACAAGACCACATGGGTCATCAATCGTCATCACTGTCACTGAGTAGTGACAGCCACCTCTAGTGACAGTGGAGCTGCCTCCCCGGCAATGTCATCCCTCATGGTGTTTGTGGCCATGCATCTCTCCTGCTCCAATTCCACTTCTCCCTTTTCCCTCTTCCTCTGCTTTGCTTCTCATGTAGAGGATACAAACTGGAAGCTTCTGCCTGGCCCTGAGAGCAATTGGGTTTTTGATTCCTATGAACATTTCTCTCCCATCATTTCACCCAATCCAAGCTCCTGCTCTCTAAGCATAGAAAGATAATAAGCATGTATCTCAGGCCCCACCTCTTCCTGGCCTCACCAAAGCATGATCAAAAAGCCCGTGTCCTAAGTAGGCTGGGGAGCTGCCCCTTGGCCTGGGGTCTCCCTACAAAGGCTACAGTTTACTGAGCATTTATACTGTGCTAGCCAAGCGTTTTAGCTGCAATAAATTCTCACAACCATGATAAGAGGTAGGTACTATATTTTACCCATGAGAAAACGGAAGCACAGGAAGGTATAGTCACCTTCCTGAGGTCACACAGCACAACAGAAGGCAGCAGAGTTGCCAACCCTGCTACTCAACGCAACACTGCCTGTGGGTTGCTGACCCCTCCTTTCCTTCATGACACCCAGTTCCCCCCTGTTCAGGCCCTGTTGTGGAAAAGGCACCCAAGAGTTAGCATCCAGAAATCCACAAAGAGGCAGACCTAGGCACCTGGCACCCGCTGGTTAGGTAACCCCCGATACCATAAACAGACTTGCAACAAAGGGGAAGACGAGCCACAGCCTAGTGCTTCCATCCACTCGACACAGCAGCCAAGGGACCTAACATGTAAGGCCTGGTCACTTACTCCAACGCCTGAAACCCCCAGCAGCTGCCCACTGACCTGAGGATAGACTACAGGCGCCCCATGCTGGCCTCGTCTCCCACTATCGTCCCCTGGCATACTGGGCTCTGTCCACGCAGTCCCTTACTATTCCTGCAACATGACAAGTACAGTGGGAGGTCACCTCTACTGCTGGGACCCAGCTCTCCACACACCTATATGCAGCTCCTTCTCACCAGACACCCAATCAGCACAGTCCACCCTGGGCACTCCCAAAGCACTGATGCCGACCTGAAATGATCTTTTTTGTGTACTTGCTTATCATTGAGGCCCCCTGCTAGACTGCACAGAGGCAGAGATTTTGCTGCTTTATTATAGGTGTGTCCTGCTTTCAGCCCAGGGCTGGCACTTAGCAGCTGCTTAGTGGGGGTCAGCCATGTGGCTGGAAACACTCCACCACATTCACACCTGCTCCACACTGTTCTTCACCACACTGACTGCTATCTGAAATTAGATTGTTTATTCCTTTGTTTTCTCACGGACTGTTTCTTCCCCCACCCAGCCTCACTTCTCACTGTGAAGCTTGCCTCAGAAGGCAAGGACTTTTCTGCTTTGTAATACCCAGGGCTGAGAGTCATGATGGGTATTTGTGGAATGGACAGACAGATGGATGGATCTGGAAGCATGGATGAATGCCAGCAGAGAGACTCTGGGTGGGCCCCTCCAGTTCCCTCTCCCTGCAGGGCAGTACCTGGGCTCCAGTCCTTGTGCCACGTCTACCCCAAGGTAGTGCGGCTTGGGCAGGTTGGCAAGGTAGTGCAGGCTGTGGGCCTGGAAGATGCGGACTATCCCATCTGTGCAGCCACAGAAGATGAGCTCCTGGCTGACACAGAGGCAGGAAGACAGGGAGACCTGTGGAGGCAAAGGGGACCCCAGTGGATTTGGTGCTTGACGTGGTCTGGCCCAGGGACATGGGGACTGACAGAGCAGCCTTAGGCCTCCAGAGAAGACTTATAGTTCCTTGGGTCCAAGACATCCATTTTAGCACATTTTAAGATTTTTGAAATCAGAACACAACATATGGCCACTATTGAAAGACATGGGCCAGCAGTCAGACAGAAGCATGAACAGGGACAGAGTTGTCACTGCTGTCTACGGGGAAATGTAGCTATGTATGGAAAATATCTGTTCAGCAGACTGCAACTTCAGTAAGTCACCTGCAGTAACAGGTTGAATTTTAGGCTTAAATCTTATTCCCTATTGCTTCCAAACAACTTCATAAAGACTATACTCCAAAGCAGTACAGAAAAAAGTTACAGTATCTAGGAAGAGCTGTCTATTCTATCAGGAAATGCTAGAACTCTAGACACAGCTTAAAGGAGTTTTTCCAAATCTACAAGGACTTAATTTATGGGTCATTTAGTGCTGAGGAATTAAACATCTATCTATTGAGAGCTTTTTACTTGGTTGAAAAAGACAAAATGAGGTTTAACCAACTAGGAAAGAGATAAAACTTGGAACCTCTCCACATGCCATTAACCGCAAAGGTGATCTCCAGAGTGAGTCACAAAGGCAGGACAGGAACAGGAGAGAAAACCACAATGCTCCAGCTGATAGCCAAATGGGCAACTGATTCCAGATGGGAAAACAGCTTGGACTCAAACCTTCAGATACTAAAGGAAAGGAGCTCTGCAATGTATCGATAGATCATGCTTTAGTTTAAAAGTTTATGGCCAGGCACAGTGGCTCATGCCTATAATTCCAGCACTTCAGGAGGCCAAGACGAGTGGATCACCAAAGGTCAGTAGTTCGAGACCAGCCTGGCCAACATAGTAAAATCCTGTCTCTACTAAAAATACAAAAATTAGCTGAGGGTGGTGACAGGTGCCTGTAATCCAGGTTGCTTGGGAGGCTGAGGCAGGAGAATCGCTTGAACCTGGGAGGCAGAGGTTGTAGTAAGCCAAGATTGCGCCACTGCACTCCAGCCTGGGCAACAGAGTGAGACTTCTTTTCAAAAAAATAAAACTAAATATAAATAAAAGTTTGTGTATTTTGTGTAGTCTTTTTTGACTAAAATATTATTAAATCAATGGTATCTCTGATCTTTTTTTTTAAATGCAGTCCTCTACCAGGCAAGAGTGCTCAACGGAGAAGAGAAATGTGAAGCAAATCAAATAGTGATGGGAAAACAGCTGTCACCTTGAGCCCATTTCAGGGTACCAAGCACTGTGCTCCCTGCCTTGCCTATATTATCTCACCTGACTTCCTTATCAGCTCTGTGGGGAGGGCAGCAGTACTCCCATTTTACAAATGTGGAACCGAAGCTCAGAGGGGGAGTCATTCTCCACTAGTCATGTAAGCAGAACCTGTGTGGTCAATACTGATGAGCAGCAAAGACTCTGCCCCACTGATGGCAGAGAGGGAGGGTGGTACCTTCAGGTTGATCCACTTCTCCAGAACCCTCTTCTCATTGAACTGGCAGAGGAGGCCTGAGTAGGACACACAGAAGGTACTGCCCGCCATCCGGCCCCGACCGCAGGCCACACCACAGAAAATGTTGTTGTGCAGCTCGCCCAGTATGCCTGAGCGCCCTACAAGGGGTACTGTGCCCGTCACCTGGAGACACAGAGGGCATAGTGAGATACTGTCCACACAGCTGAGCCCCAACAGAGCCACAATGGGCCCTGCATGACCAGATGATAGGACACAACTAAACAGGAGAACCCTAAGAAGCTCTTCCAAATGGAGGAGAAGGAAAGAAAACAGTAGAGCCCTGCCCCTCTGGTTAGAGGGGCTGGACAGCAGCAGTCCAAGAATGAGGGCCGGTCCCAGGGTCAGGGGGTTCCTGGCAGGGCCTGTGCATTAGCACCCTGAGAGCAGGCCCAGAAGCAGCAGCTGGGCCCCTGAGACGCCAAATGGTCCGAGACCACTGCCCCCAAATCTTAGGGAGAAACAGGAGCCCATGCTGCCACCGATGGTGACTCCCTCAGGGCCTGGCTGAAAGGGCAGGGACAGAAACTCACCTTTGTCTCAGTGGAGACTTCCAAGAACCAGAACCTCACATGCCGGTTCCCAACAGTGACAAAATAGCTGCTGTCCTCTGAGAAGGAGAGAGCAATGACTCTACAAGATACCTTGTTGGAGGCCACCACGATGTCTTTCTGGAAAAATAAGCACAGAGAAGCTCATGCCAGCACTCATTCCATTGAGCTATCTGTGCCCTTGCTCTCAGCCTGGACCTCCCTGCTCATCCCTGCTTCAGGTCTGTCTTCCTGGGACCCTACAGAGAGCTGCTGTATGGGGAAACCTATGTGGGGCACTCTGCCCATTCCTCATCAACAAAGGAGGGGACAGAGGCTTGGAAAGGTCCCCATGTCAGAGTATGTTCCAGAATTCTCCCCAAGGGTCTAAGCTCTGCAACCCATAGTGTCTGTCCCCACAGCGTTGGGGACAGTCATGGCTGGGATGTAAGGATGACACAACCTATGGCTGTCACAGATAGGGCTCTGGCTCTGGGCCCTGCCCTGAGTCCTTCACAGGATAACCCACAGAATTCTGTCAGTGGCCCCATGAGGGAGGTACGTCTCCGCAATGCTGCCAGGCTCAGAGGCGGAGATGTCATGTGCTCAACTCAAGGTCACACAGTGGGCTATGGGCAGAACCAGGACTTCGTACCCACTTCTGCCGGCTCCACAGCTGTTCCAAAGCCTGGCCTTCCAGTGCTTATCAACTCACTAAAGTCTCACAACTCAACAAGGTAAGTACTACTATATGTATCTAACAAAGGAGGAAACAGACTCACAGAGATGTTAAGTCACTCGCCTAAGGTCACAGCTGGTCAATACAAAAATATTTATAATTCTTCTAGTTGGGAGCCTGTCTTGTGCCCTACAATAAGGGATCAGCATGCAGCAGGTGCTCAATAGCTGTCATCTGTTGGGTGAGTGGGCATTTTACTACATCCTCTTATATAGCTCTCCCAGTGCTTGAGACACAGGATGATCTGGCAGCTGGCTGCCTGCCACATGCCCACTGGTCGGCTCTTACCTTCCAGTCCCAGACATTGAGCACCATGTCATGTTGGTAGCCCATGGACACGATGTGCTTCATATTGGGTGAGAAGGCCACACAGGCCACACCATACTTGTGGCCTAGCATCTCCGCCACCTGATTTTTCTCCTCCACATCCCAGATGCGCACGGCAGGCCTGTGCCCATTCTAGGAAAAGTGGGGTCATTACTGCTGCTAGACTCTGTACCAGGCAGGGCTAGAAGGGTTGTCAAGGCTGAAGATGGCATTGCCACAGGCTGTGCCCAAAAGCCACCTCCCTCATCTGCCACTGGGCTGTTCTGGCCCAGAAAGGAGCTATTCCAGCGACTCCCAGGCCTGCTGGGAGCAGAAGGAATGACCCCCAAATCCCCCCAGCCCCCCATTCCCACTCAATCATGATCATGACTCACCTCCCCTGTCACTATGTACTTCCCATCAGGGGAGAAGGCCAGAGCACTCAGAGACTTCCTGCGGATAAGGAAAAGAGCTGATCACTGGTTCCACTGAGGGTGGGCAGCCAGACCCCATCCTGGTGACTCCCATAGCAATCTACCCTCTCCTGCCTCCAAAGCCTTGGAAGAGGCCAGGAGGGGTGAGCTCAAGCAGCTCCCACAAAGCCAGTGCTGCTGGCGTGTCCAGAACAGCACACAGAGAAATGGGGGTAAAAGCAAAGGCCCCTTTCACCCTGAGACACCAAACCCAAATGGGATAGACACTGTATGAGGACTCTGCTTTCTTCTCCCTCTACCACAGTGGGTACCCTAAGATCCCACCCACCCTATAACACTGGGAAATAGAGATGCAGGAAATGCTACAGGCCTGGCCTAACTCAAGCGGTGGTGCTGATGGGAGGACCCTGGCAGGCATCATATCAAGGGAGCCTTGCAGCGTATGCTCCACTGCTAAATGCTGAAGGTGTTGTGGAAAGTCCATAAACAACCAAAATGTTTCTCTGATACTCCTAACTAGCCTGCACAAGGACTGAATGAGCAGACCAGCTGGCATGTTTTTGGCAGCAAGATTCACCATTCCCGGACAGTATGGTTTCCTTCTTCTCCTCTCTTTTAATCTTTTTACCTTTGTTCCTTAACAATCTAATAATTGTCTCCCTACATGAGATGGTAAATTGGCGTGCAGATAACTAAGTAAATGCCTCTAAGTGAGACTCTGGCAACTTTAAGGAGTATTCATCATCAAGTCAACCTGCTTCTTCCCAGGCTTTCCGTGGCTCCTTACTCCAGCAAACAGGGCAAGCTGCCTCCTGGATATCCACTCGCCTCTCTTTCCTCACTGACATAAGCCCACTTTTATGCTTGCAGCTACACATATATAGCTACATGACTTAGTCTGGCCAATGAGAAATAAACTGACATGCTGTGTGGACTTCCCGAAATGCTCCTCAAAGGGAACCCTTTGCCCTGCTTCCTACCAGTTTCCCTCCTGAAATAAGCACACAACAGCCAGAACTCCATCTTGGGCCATGAATCGACTTTAAGACTAGAAGCCTCACAATAAATGAGGTAGAGCAGCAGGAGAGAAGAAATGGGGCCAGGCACGGTGCCTCATGCCTGTAATTCCAGCACTTTGGGAGGCAGCAGTGGGTGGTCAGGAGTTTGTGACCAGCCTGGTCAACATGGTGAAGCCCCATCTCTACTAAAAACACAAAAAAAGCTGGGCGTGGTGGTGGGTGCCTGTAATCCCAGCTACTTGGGAGGCTGAGGCAGGAGAATCATTTGAACACGGGAGGCAAAGGTTGCACTGAGACGAGATTATGCCATTACACTCCAGTCTGTGTGACAGAGTGAGACTCTGCCTCCAGGAAAAAAAAAAAAAGTAGCCAGGTGTGGTGGCATGTGCCTGTAGTCCCAGCTACTTAGGAGGCTGAGGCAGGAGAATCGCTTGCACCTGGGAGGTGGAGGTTGCAGATTGCACCACTGCACTCCAGAACGGAGTGCAGAGCAAGAACACAGCAAGACTCTGTGTCCAAAAAAAAAAAAAAAAAAAAGGAGTGGGGTCCCTGGTGATCAGAGACACTGCCCCTGGGCTGCCCACCTCTGAACATGCAGGAAGAGCATGCCCTTGGGTTTTGAGCTACGCTGTGAGGGGTTTCTGTTGTCTGTAGCTGCCCCTAACTTGTCGCATGCCCTGACCTTGTGCCTGGCCCTTTGACAAATGCTGTGTGGCTATCACTGCACTGATTCCTCACGCATGCTTCACGGAGTCAGGGCTCTCGTAAGCCAACTTTGCAGATGACGTGACTGCAACAAAGGGAAGTCTGCCAGCGGTTACCTAACCAGACAGGGCAGAGCCCCGACCTTGAAGCCAGTAGTTCTCAGTCCTGGCTGCACATTGGAATTCCCTGGGGAGCATCTGAAACATGTCAAAGCCTAAGATTAGTTGAGTGAAAGTTTGGTGAGGAACAGGGTAACATTTGCTCAGTCTCAGAAAAGATGTCCCCAGAATACTTACTAGTCACAAAGGGAAAAAGAGAGGCTTTGAAGTGGAGGAATCTGGCAGGCACCATCTTGGCAAAGTGCTCCCAGTCAACAAAACCGGTCTTGGGAGACCTCCTGAGAGGAGGCACCAAGAAAACACAGTACCCCTTCTGGTCTATTTCTGCCAAAGATGTAGAAGCTAAGTCTGCCTGGGAGGAGGCATCGGACAAACCCAAATGCTGGGACACTCTACAAAATACCATGTTTACAATCCTCAAAAGCATCAAGGTCCTAAAAGTCAAGAAAAGACAGAAAAGCCATGTCAGCCTGAAGGAGACTGAGGTGACAACTCAATGCAATGTGTGGTTCTACACAGAATCCTCTGATCATAAACAACAATCGTGGGACAACGGCTGACTCCTGAATGGAGCCATCTGTGGAGTGTATGGGAGTGATGCACCCATTTTCATTTCCTGATTTTGCTGGATGTATAACAGTTTAGAAGGACTGTCACATTTTTTTTTTGTAGGAAATACACATTGAAGTATTTATTTTATTTTACTTTACTTTTTTTGAGATGAAGTCTTGCTCTGTTACCCAGGCTGGAGTGCAGTAAGCGATATTGGCTCACTGCAACCTCTGCCTCCCAGGTTCAAGCGATTCTCCTGCCTCAGCCTCCTGAGTAGCTGAGATTACAGGCACCCACCACCACCCCTGGCTAATTTTTGTATTTTTAGTAGAGACAGGGTTTTCCTACGTTGCCCAGGCTGGTCTCAAACTCCTGACCTCAAGTGATTCTCCTGCCTCCAAGGCCTCCCAAAGTGCTAAGATTACAGGTGTGAGCCATCGCACCCAGCCTGAAGTATTTAGATATATAAGGGCATTATGTCTACAACTGATTCTCATAGTTCAGAACAATTGAATATGTACATAGACAACATTTGGCCAGACGTGGTGGCTCACACCTATAATCCTAGCACTTTGGAAGGCCAAGGAGGGCACATTGCCTAAGCTCAGGAGTTCAAGACCACATTTGGCAACATGGTGAACCCTGTCTCCACTAAAACACAAAAAATTAGCCAGGCATGGTGGCGCATGCCTGTAGTCCCAGCTACTCAGGAGACTGAGGCATGAGAATCGCTTGAACCTGGGAGACGGAGCTTGCAGTGACCTAAGATTATGCCATTGCACTCCAGGCTGGGCGACAGAGTGAGACGGCGGGGGAAAATTAAAAAAAAAAAAAAGCTAACATTTGGGAAATATGGAAAAGGTCTTTGTACTATTAGAAGTCTGAAATTATTTCAATACAAAAAGTCTAAAAACTGCCAATGCCCAGGTTTCACCCCAGATCAACTGATTTGGCTTTCTCTTGGGGTAAGGCCCATGGGCTAGGTGATCCTGATATGCAGTCAGGGTGAAAACCGCCACACTGGCCACACCACTTCCTAACATAGACCCACAGGTGGTCAAGGGTGGGCACCTGTATGCCACCTACTACAGATCCCGGCTACCCACTCCACTGCCTACAGGTGAGAGGAACTGGCCACAGGAGTCTGACAAATGTCACTAAGCTCAGCCCATCACTGTCACAGGGGAATGTGGGCCCCAGAGGCCAGTATTTCTCACTTTTCCAAACAATAGGGACATTTGGATTTTTGTATTAAAAAACTTAAAATGTCCACTCATCCAACCTTTAAAACACACTGTGTCTGGCAAGTCTATGCGACTCTGGTTTGCTCTCCCAATTGAAGGTAGCTATTTTATTTCCAGTGGTGACCAAGGATCTGAAAGAAGTGTCTCACCTGAGATTCCACAGTGAACAGACGCTTGAGCCAGGAGACTGGAACCCAGCTCTGCCCTTATCACCAGTGACAGAACCCACAGTTAGGAACAAAAGGTCCAAAGAGCCACTTTCAAGAGGGAATGCAATTCTGCCATATAACAGGAACCTGATGTAGCTTAAGGATCATATAGTAGGAACCATAAGGGCAAATGAAAACGCACTCCTTATCCAACCACCTGGAGAACTGGGCCAAAGAAGCTGAGCCTAAGCTATGCTAAGGAGGGACATGGGGTGCCTTCCAAAGGTCACAGCCCTATTGGGACCATATCCCCAGGGTAACACAGAGATCACTTAGCCCCAAGGCAGAGGAGCAGGCCCTTTCCCAATAAATTTACAGCTGAAGGGATCTTTCTAAAACCCAAATCACGTTCAGTCTTTCTCCTAGGAAATGTCCATTAGGCCGGGCGCGGTGGCTCACGCCTATAATCCCAGCACTTTGGGAGGCCGAGGGGGGTGGATCATGAGGTCAAGAGATCAAGACCATCCTGGCCAACAGGGTGAAACCCCGTCTCTTTAAAAAAAAAAAAAGGAAATGGCCATCAATGTGCCAGACACTGCTCTTTGGTGCTAGGGACACAGAAATGAACTCAGAGAAAGTCCCTGCTCTCAGAGCACTCATACTAATGAAGGGAGACCCACAGTGAATACCATCAGTGAGGAAATTGAACAACATATCAGAAGGGAGCAAATTTTGTGGAGAAAAGCAAAGCAGGGAATAGAGCTGCTGGAGGGCTGGAGGTGAAAAGCACATCCCTGGCCTGTGGCGCCCTCCTGTGGCTGCTCTCTGTACTCAGCATGCTATCCAGCCGCTTCCCAAGGCTACAAGGCCTGGGGGAATGTGGCTTCTGCCTGTTGCAACCTCATCTCCCCTGCTTCCTTTCTCCAGGTACCCGGATCCCTGGCCACTTCTAAACCGCCCAAGATTCTTAACCACTGCAGGGCCGTTGCCTTTGCCGTGCCCTCTGCCTGAAGCGCTCTCCCTACAGCTTCTTATGGGTCACCTCTCACTTCCTTCAGGTCTCAGACTCGGGGCGGCGTTCCCTGAGCCCTCCGATATGGCTTTCCTCCTATTCTCTGCCCACAAACCTGCCCGAAGACATCCCCCATCATTTCCTTCATAACACTGATCATGATCAGCCAGTAAGTAGCTGATTGGTTTACAGTCTGTCTTGCTCTAGCCAGCAGAATCTTGTCTCCTCTGGTGACTGCTGTGTCCCCAGCACACAGAACAGCACCCAGCACAGAGCAGACACCTGGCGAATGCTGCTGAGCCAAGACGTGAGTGAACGAGTAAGCACCTACCTATGAGTACCTCCAGGCTGTGTGGGGGAGGGGAGGCATGCTGAGCCTTTGTCTCAACCTTGCCCCTACCCCAACCGCCCAGGCCTCAGCCTACCTGGCGGTGTTAAAGATGTGCTGCTGCTTGTTCTCCTTGGGGTCCAAAATCACCACCACACAGCTGGGGAGAAAGAGGAAAATACGCTTCAACTGGAGGGAGTGTTGGGGTCCTGGGATAATTCTATTCCCACCAGAAAAGCCCACAAATAAACAAGCACCCTCTGCATAGATGGCTCTCTTTGGTCTCCTCCTCCCCCTCCTCCAGGTGTTTCTGCTGAAAATTCTAGGGCACTTAACACAACTATGTTCTTAAACTGAAACCAACACTTCCTCTGAGGTAATGTCTGTCAGACCCTAGACTAATAAAGACCTTAGGCTGGCTATAATACCAACACTTTGGCAGTGGGAGCGGGAGTGGGGGAATCACTTGAGCCCAGGAGTTTGAGACCAGCCTGGTCAATATAGTGAGATCTCATCTCTACTAAAAAAAAATTGGCTGGCTGTGGTGGCATGTGCCTGTAGTCCCAGCTACTCGGGAGGCAGAGATGGCGGGATAGCTTGAGCACAGGAGGTTGAGGCTGTAGTGAGCTGTTATTCATACCACTGTACTCTAGCCTGGGCAATACAGCCAGACCCTGTCTCAAAAAAAAAAAAAAAAAAAAAAAGAGAGAGAGAGAGATGTAATTGTTTTAAATCCTCACAACTGCCAGATTAGGTCAAGTCAGGACTCTTTAGGCCCATTTATAGATAAGGAAATAAACCCAGAGGGGGGATGTCCTTAGCACAGTGCCAGGCTACATGAGTATTTATGGAATGAACAGCTGTAGCATCTCCTTCAGTCCTCTCAACTATTGCAAGCAGAGGGGTTACTAGCTGTTTTACAGAGGCAGAGGAAGAGGCTCAGAGAGCAGCATACACAACAGAGCTGTGACAGAAATCCAGGTTACCTGACACCACAGTGTGGATTTTAACCACCTGTCTTTCCCAGAATCGCTGTCACCTCCCCCCTGTAGTCATAATAAAGGCTTTCACTGCACTCACTACATGCCAGGCACTGTTCTAGACAGAGAGTGGGCTATGGAATCCTCTCCACAGTCCTTGGAGGCAGACCCCATTACCCACATTCTACAGGGGAAAAAGATGAGGCTCAGAGAGATTCACCGATGGCTTCAGGCTCTGAGCTCCAAAGTCCCTAGCAACAATTAGACGCCAAGGCTCTCATCTGCTTACCCTGCCAGGTAGGCCACATGGCCTGTGCCAGGGTCACAGGTTAGGCCACTGCTGTTCTGGGCTGTGATGCCAAGCACCTTCTCGAGTGACACCTGCAAAGAAAAGGCCCAAGTCAGAGGCACCCACCCCAGCTGGCACCACATGGTGCAGCCGTCTTGGCTACCCATTCAGGCTCGGCTGCATTCGACACCCACTCACTGAGCTTCTGTGGCCATGCCATCCACCAGCAGCTAACACTTGTTCTTTCAACATTCCATTGACAATACAATGCTAGGTGGAGAGCACAGAGTGGTGAGAAGGAGAGACAAATTCCTGCCATTGTGGAATACCCTACGAGAGATTTCTACATCATTACTCTCATTTTACAGCCACATTATGCTGCTGATGGGGATGGTGGACATAGAAGGGGAGCAGAACAAATATGTCAAATACATGCCAAGTAATGACAGGTGCAAGAGAGAAGAATAAAGCAGATAAGGAGGTTAGGAGTGCAAAGGAAGTGGGAGAATGCTGTAGTGAGAAGGTGACCTGTGAATAAGTTTCTAAATACTTTTGTTTGTTTGTTTTTTGAGATAGAGTCTTGCTTTGTTACCCAGGCTGGGGCGCAGTGGTGAGACCTTGGCTCACTGCAACCTCTGCCTTCCAGGTTTAAATGATTCTCCTGTCTCAGCCTCCTGAGTAGCTGGGATTACAGGCTCATGCCACCATCCCTGGCTAATTTTTGTATTTTTAGTAAAGACAGGGTTTCACCATGTTGGCCAGGCTGGTCTCGAACTCCTGGCCTCAACTGATCCACCCACCTCGGCCTCCCAAAGTGCTGGGATTACAGGTGGGAGCCAATGTGCCCAGCCTCTTAGTACTTTTATATGTATAAAAGACTTGAATCCTCACAACAGGCCAAGAAGAAGGCACTATTATCACCCCTGTTTTACAGGTGAGGATTCCGAGGCCCAAGATCTTACATCTGTGAGTGGCCATGTAAACTCAGGCAGTCTGGCTCTAAGGCTAGCACTTTGGGCTGTACAGGAGAGACACAGAAGTGACCAAAGGTAGACAGTTTTCCCACATCAAATTCACAGTCCAGAAATCTGAGAGGTTTCAGCAAGTAAAAAAACACATGAACAGTAATATTTAAAATTTAAACAAAGCAGGCCAGGCGTGGTGGCTCATGCCTGTAATCCCAGCACTTTGGGAGGCCGAGGAGGGTGTATCACGAGGTCAAGAGATCAAGATCAGACTGGCCAACATGGCAAAACCCCGTCTCTACTAAAAATACAAAAGTTAGCCAAATGTGGTGGTGGGCGTCTGTAATCCCAGCTACTCAGGAGGCTAAGGTAGGAGAATCACTTGAACCCAGGAGGTGGAAGTTGCAGTGAGCCAAGATCACGCCAATGCACTCCATTCTAGGCAACAGAGCAAGACTCTGTCTTAAAAAAAAAAAAAAATTTAAAGATTGGGTGTGATGGCTCAGTCAGGAGTTCAAGACCGGCCTGACCAACATGGTGAAATCCTGTCTCTACTAAAAACGCAAAAAATTGGCAAGGTGTGGTGGTGCATGGCTGTAATCCTAGCTGCTCAGGAGGCTGAGGCAGGAGAATCGCTTGAACCCAGGAGATGGAGGTTGCAGTGAGCCAAGATCGCATCATTATACTCCAGCCTGGGCAACAGAGTGAGACTCTATCTCAAAAAAAAAAAACAAACTAAACAAAATAGATGAGGAAACAGAGGCCAAGAGGGGTTACCCATCCAGGAAAGGGCAGCGTCAGGATTCCAATATAAACAACTGAGCAATGGCACTCATGTTATTTTATCTGTTGATTAGCATTACCAAGCATTAGTATGAATGGTTACTTTTAGACTAGATCTTTGCAAGACCAATCAACTCTGTGTTGTCAAACAAGAAAAATAAATATTACCCCAAATACACAGTAATAATACCCCAAATACACACTAATAAATCAGTATTAGCTAACATTAATAGGGTACTTGCCATGTGCCAGTGTTGTTCTAAGTGCCTAGGATGTGACCTCATTTAATCCTCACAAATACCCTATGAGAGATTTCTATATTATTATTCTCATTTTACAGATAAGAAAACTGAGGCACAGATAACTGCGTAACTCAGCAGGACACAGTGGCTCTCACACCTGTAATCCTAGCACTTTGGGAGGTCGAGGCAGGCAGATCGCTTGAGCTCAGCAGTTCAAGACCAGCCTGGCCAACATGGCGAGACCCTGTCTCTACAAAAAACACACACACACAAAATTAGTCAGGTATGGTGCCATGCGCCTGTAGTTCCAGCTACTCGGGGAGGCTTGCGGTGGGAGGATTGCTTGAGCCCAAGAAGGCTGAGACTGCACTGAGCTGAGATCACTCCACTGCACTACAGCCTGCATGACAAAGTAAGATCCTGTCTCAAAAAAAAAAAAGAAAGAAAGAAAGAAAAAGAAAAGTTTATAACCTGACAGGAAGAATAGGACTAAGTTTAAGAATAGGACGAAGTTTAAGCTCAGGCTGCCTGTGTCCAGCCATACCATCAACAGTCTGTGCTCTTAGCCACCTTGCTATGCCACCTCTCTGAATTTGCTATTGTTATTATTATACATAGTTTAAGAGCTCATAAGGCACTTTCAGGAACGTACAAGATAAAGGCTATGAAGTATAGGGTGCTTGGTGAGAGATGAAGGTGAGTGTCTCCTTAAGAATGGGGTTCAAGAAAGCCTTTCAAGATAGCGACTTTCAGGCTGAGATCCGAGGGATGGGAAGGAGCCAGCCAGGTAGAATACAGCAAAAAGCCCAGGCTGAGGACTCACCAATCACAAAGGCTAGGAGGCAGAAGAGAACCTGGAGCCTCAGGAAAACTGAAAGCAGGCCAGTATGACTGAACCTTGGTGACAGGGAGGACATGGGAGGTACAGCCTGTACACTCTGTAGCCAGGAGTGGGCGGTATAATCACAGTGCAGGAGAAAGCCATGGGGCAGGAGCAAGCTCCACCAGCAGCTACCAGGTATCCACCCTTTATCTGGACTCTGTGCCAAGAAGGGATCACAGTTAAAATTTCTTTTCCTCCAACGTGATGGTATGGTGCGTTTTTTTTTTTTTTTTTTTTTTTGGAGACAGAGTCTTACTCTGTGGCCCAGGGTGGAGTGCAATGGCATGACCTGGCTCACTGCAACCTCCGCCTCCTGGGTTCAAATGATATCCCCCGCCCCAGCCTCCTGAGTAGCTGGAATTACAGATGCGCGCCAGCACACCTGGCTAATTTTTGTACTTTTTGTAGAGACGAGGTTTCACCATGTTGCCCAAGCTGGTCTTGAACTCCTGATCTAAGGTGAACAGCCCACCTCGGCCTCCCAAAGTGCTGGGATTACAGGCATGAGCCACCGTGCCCGGCCAGTGGTATGGTTCTTATCATTTCCATTTTATAAAAACAGGTTTTGTGCCTAGAGAGCTGGAAAACAATTTTTTTAAAAAGTGCTGCTGTGCTGATGGAATTCCTTCTACCTACTGTGAAATCATTTCCTTCTATGTTTCTATTTCAGGATGTAGGAAACTGTTCTGTATGCCCTCCTCCCTAGGCAGCACTGCAGAGACTTTACAAGCAATTTCTCACGTCTTTTTCATAGTTTTGAGTGGCAATATGGATTAAGAATCCCACCTTGGTGAGGAAAAGGGATAGAGTCCGCAGAGGGTGAGAAAAGGAGGGATAGACGAGAGGAAGAGTTGGGGCGGGTAATACTCTGGACTGAACCCAGGAAGCGACCCTCATGACCCAGCTGGGGCCAGGGCAGTGAGGCTGGTGAGCGCTATGATCGCGGCGTCTAAAGGCGATCAAACGGGGGTTAAAGTATAGCAGGACTAGGCTGTGATTTGCAAAAGCAAAATGCATTCCTAGGGGTGGAAACCAGGGAGGAACCCAGGAATTGCTCCAACACAAGAAGGTGGAGCCGGCAATACAGCGAGGAGAGGGAAAGTGGGCGGGACCGTGGCTAAAGGGACGGGGCTTAGGAGACGAGGCGGGGCTTAGGGGAAGAGGCGCGGCAGGGAGAAACCTGAGCGAACTGGCCGGGGGGCTGACAGTCGGGGCCACAGTTCTCAGGGCGAAACTAGGAGACCCAGGAAACCTAAAACTGGGGTAGGCATGGCGAGCTGCTCCTCACCCGGTTCTGCACCGTCTCCTCGGGGGCTGTCGAGAATCGCGTCCGCCGCCGGAGGCAGAGCGGTGGGGCGGGGGGCGGGGAGGACTGGCCCCTCCGCGCCGGAACTCCCGCCATGACAGAGGTCAACTTCTCCGCCGCATCGTTCCGCGCATTGCCTCCGGACCCTACGGCCGCCATCGTCGCGCCGGAGCCGGGCGACCGTTACATCCCCTAACCGCCGCCGCCTCCACGACTCACTGGAACAGCAAACAACCGCGGGAAAGCCGGCGCCGCCGCCTATTGGACGCGACGGGCCCGGTCTGGCCAATCTCAGGGCTGCCGGGCGGTGCTCCTAGGACCAATGGGGACGAGGAAGCGCAGCGAGTGCCTGGCGGGGCGGGGCTACAGCTAGTGTACAGGATGGGCCTGATCAAGCGTCGTGGGGTCTTTCATCCAGACTGCGTTTTCATTATTCGCTGGAACATACAGGTTTTAACTTTTACGAGGCTAAGGCCACAGCCGCCTCACCTCGGTTTTTGCCGCCACCCAGAGGAACTATGTGCGCTCTGACGGTCGCCCGGATGTAAGCAAAGGGCGGGGCAAGTTGATTCGGTTGGCGCAGGCTCAGAAACGCCGTGACGACGCCTCTCAAACACGTGATGAAAGTCGGGTTGGCGACGGGCCGCCTTTGCGCAGGCGCACAGTACTCGCTTTGGCTCATTCGCCACGTGACGAGGGCGTGGCTGTGGGACCGGAGGGGGCACCTAGTATACAGGCGCTCTCAGCTCTGCCGGGTACGTGACGAGACTCCAGGAACGTCACGTGAGGCAGGGTTCGGCGGCGCTCGGCGAAAACCAAAGTGCAGCCGCTGACCTGGCAAAACTCAGAGCAGCTGGGCAGCCATGCCCAAGTACTGCAGAGCGCCGAACTGCTCCAACACTGCAGGCCGCCTGGGCGCGGACAACCGCCCTGTGAGCTTCTACAAGTGAGCGCAGCGCGGGGCGGGGCTTGGGGGAGGCGGGGCCTTGGGAGGGGCGGGGCCCGAGCGTTAGCGCTGTTGTGCGGGCTTTGGGTCTCGCTCGAGGGTGTAAGGAAGTGGGGTTCAACCGTGAGGAGACAGCATACCCGGCAGTGGACACTGCACATGCAAAGGTGCAGGCGTGGGAAACAACAGGAGTAGACAATTAACTACAGGTAGCGAACGGAGCGAGCCGAAGAGATGTCCACTCGCCCTCCCCACGCATTTGAGCCGTCTGAAACTCATAACATCCGAAACTGAGCTTGCGATCTTGTCTCCCCCAAAACCTTCCAGTTTGTCGTATCTTAGTAGTTTACTTCATTCTTCTTGTTGCTTAGGCTAAAAAATATAGTCATCCTTGCCTCTTCTCTTTCGTCATACTTGGGAAAGTCAGAATTAGCTTGGACTGTGAAAGATCTGTCCTCTTGTTTCTCGGCTGACATAAGCCAACTGGCGGAAGAATTACGAGGAAAAAAATTTCTTTCCTTTTTTTGCTTTTTCTTTTTTTGAGACAGGATCGCTCTGTCGCCCAGGCTGGAATGCAGTGGCACGATCACAGCTCACTGCAGCCTCGACCTCCCCGGCTCAAGTGATCCTCCCACCTCATCCTACCAAGCAGCTGGGACCAAGGCACGCACTACCAGACCTGGATAATTTTGAAAAAAAATTTATTTTGGCCGGGCGCGGTAGCTCGCGCCTGTAATCCCAGCACTTTGGGAGGCCGAGGTGGGCGGATCACCTGAGGTCAGGAATTTGAGACCAGCCTGGCCAACATGGTAAAACCTCGCTCTACTAAAAATACAAAAATTAGCTGGGCCTGGTGGCTTATGCTTATAATTCCAGATACTCAAGAGCCAGGAGAATCGCTTGAACCCAGGAGGCAGAGGTTGCAGTGAGCCGAGATCATGCCACTGCACTCCAGTGTGGGTGACAAAAGCAAGACTCCGTCTCAAAAAAAAAATTTTTTTTTTAAAGAGAGAGATAAGATTGCACTATGTTGCCCAGTCTAGTCTCAAAATCCTAGGCTCAAGTGATCCTCCTGCTTCAGCCTCCCAAACTGCTTGGATTACAGGCGTGAGCCACTGCACCCAGCCAAAAAAAAAATATTTTTCTTGGACATACTGCAGATGTAAAGTGGCAGAACTCCCATCGTTTGAGTGACTGTTGCTTTCTTAGTAGGAAACAGTTGTCTAAAGTCAGAGATGATCACACACTTTGCTGTTTAAAATTATATCAAGTAAGAATGAAACAGCTCACTTTTGCCTAGAGGAGCTAAGTCACTTTGACACAGAAAAGCAGTTCCTATTTACAATCCAGGTTTGGAGCTTCAGATAAGGAAACAATATTCTACATCGATCTAAACCTTATTGCTTCTGCGAAGACAGAACACTGGGCCCACTTCACCATCCAGACCTGATCCCTTTATGCACAGTTCTGATTTGCTTTGAGCCAATCCGAACACTGCTTCATTTACATTTCACCTAAAAAATAACTTTGTTGAGACTCCCTCTTCAAACAAAGGCCCATAGGGCCTGTGGCAGCGGTCCCCAACCCTTATGGCACCAGCGGCTGGTTTTGTGGAAGACACTTTTTCTACGGATGGGGTGTGGTTGGGGGAATGGTTTGGGGATGAAACTCTTCAGATCATCAGGCATTAGATTCTCATAAGAAGCAGGCAACCTACATCACTCACATGCCCAGTTCAGAATAGGGTTCACACTCTTATGAGAATCTAATGCTGCTGCTGCTCTGACAGGAGGCAGAGCTCAGGTGGTAATGTGAGTAAGCCCCTGCTGAATGCAAAGAACCCTGACATATCTTGTCCTTGCCGTCACTGAGCTCATGGATAGGTGAGGGGTCAAACACTGAGGAACTGAATACAGGACCCTGGAGTTACCCATGATCCTTTTCATCCACCGCTAGTCCATTAACCCGCCCTTTGGCTCCACCTTCAAAACATGTCTCCATCCTGCAACAGCCACAACAAAGTCTCCAACACCTTGATAAGACAGAAACGCAAATGAGAAAATGCTAAATAAATAATTAAGAAACAAGAAAAGATAGGCTGGGTGTGGTAACTTACTCCTGTAATCCCAGCACTTTAGGAAGTCGAGGCAGGAGGATTGCTCCATCCCAGGAATTCAAGACCAGCCTTGGGCAACATGGCAAAAACCCCATCTCTACAAAATATAAAAAATTAGCTAGACGTGGTGGTATGCACCTGTAGTTCCAGCTACACGGGAAGCAGAGGTGGGAGAATCACTGGAGCCCAGGAGGCCTAAGCTGCAGTGAGCTGTGATTGGGCTGCAGCACTCCAGCCTGGGCCTTGTTATTGTGAGAGCTTGTCTCAAAATAAGGAAAAAAAAAAACATATTCCCAGACTACTTCTCATCACATCCACTGTCATCATGTAGTCCAGGCTGCCATCATCTCTCTTTTTTTTTTTTTTTTTGAGACAGAGCCTTGCTCTGCCATCCAGGCTGGAGTGCAGTGGTGTGGTTCACTGCAACCTCTGCCTCCCAGGTTGAAGCAATTCTCCTACCTTAGCCTCCAGAGTAGCTGGGACCAGAGGTGTATACCACCATACCCAGCTACTTCTTTGTATTTTTAGCACAGATGGGGTTTCACCATGTTGGCCAGGTGGGTCTTGAACTCCTGACCTCAGGTGATCCACCTGCCTTGGCCTCCTAAGTGCTGGGATTACAACTGTGAGCAACCACACCCGGCTTGCCATAATGTCTTAATGAGACACAGTGATAGCTGCTTGCTGGCTTCCCTGTTTCCATTCTTTCGTTCTTCTGTTTCTTCCTTCCTCCTCTTTCTTCCTTTCCTATTTCCTTTCCTTTTGATGAACTTTGGCTCTTGTTGCCCAGTCTGGAGTATGCTGGCACTATCTCAGCTCACTGCAGCCTCTGCTTCCTGAGTTCAGGCGATTCTCCTGCCTCCTGAGTATCTGGAATTACAGGCATAAGCCACCAGGCCCAGCTAATTTTTGTATTTTTAGTAGAGATGGGGTTTCACCATGTTGGCCAGGCTGATCTTGAATTCACCACCCTCGGCCTCCCAAAGTACTGGGATTACAAGCATGAGCCACCGCACCTGGCCCCCCGTTTCCACTCTTACCTCTCTCATAACAACAACAATAGTTACTTAAGAGAGTATTTATCTTATGTCAGGCACTGTTCTAAGTGCTTTGTATGTAATAATAAGGAGGGGCCAGGTGCGGTGGCTCACACCTGTAATCCTAGCACTTTGGGAGGCCGAGGTGGGTGGATCACCTGAGGTCAGGAGTTCAAGACCAGCCTGGCCATCATGGTGAAACCCCATCTTTATAAAATAATAAGGAGGAGGAAAATGATGACAGATGTATACAACAGCCAGGTGACTGTATAAAAATCAGTTCATGTCTTTATTGGCACCCAGCAGTGACTAGCCCATTTTTACCTCAGGGCCTACCCCTGAGTCAGTCTTGCAGAAGCCACTTAATTAAGAGTTTGATGAGAAGCAGTTTCCAAAAGAGGCTTAGGAGAGGGCCTGGATGCCAGGTGGGAGATAAGATGATACACGTTAAGGGAAGTGGCTGCCAGGAAATAACTTGAAAGCCTGCCTTAGCAACCAAAGGGAACACTCATCAGTTTGTTCTCATTCTCTCTCTGTCTCTCTGTCTCTCTCTCTCTCTTTTGAGACACGGGTCTTGCTTTGTCACCCAGGCTGGAGTACAGTGGTGCAGTGTCAACCTCCCAGTCTCAAGCAGTTTTCCCATCTTAGCCTTCTTTTTTTTTTTTTTTTTCATTTTATTTTTAAGCTAGCCAAGCATGCTTGTCGGGGGAGGCAATGTTAAATCAGCTTAACAATAACCCACAACATTCGGACCAACTCCATCTCAGCCTCCTGAGTAGCTGGGACTACAGGCATGCGCAACCATACCTGGGTAGTTTTCATTAGCTCTGTCTTTGGCGCTTTCAGGGACAGTGGCAGTGGGGTTATCTCTTATAGGGGATTTATCACTTAGAATCTGCTTTGCAGTAACAACGTCCTGTAATAAGAGTTGCTGAAACAAATTATGTGGTCTATGGGAATCGCTGTGGGTGAGTTATGCTATACTAACAAACTTCTCAGATCTCAGTGGCTTACTCCAACAAAGGCGTATTTCTTTTTTTTAAGAAGGGGGTCTCTATCACCTGGGCTGGAGTGCAGCACCATCATAGTTCACTGCAGCCTCAAACTCCTTGGCTCAAGCAGTCCTCCAGCCTCAGCCTCCTGAGTAGCGGGGCCTGCAGGCGGGTACCACCTTGTCAGGCAAATTTTTCTAATTTTTATAGAAATGAAGTCTCATTGGGCAAGGCAGAGTGGCTCATGCCTGTAATCCCAGCACTTTGGGAGGCCGAGGCTGGTGAATCACCTGAGGGCAGGAGTTTGAGACCAGCCTGGCCAACATGGTGCGACCCCGTTTTTACTAAAAATGCAAAAATTAGCCAGGCATGGTGAAACCCTGTCTTGGCTGGGCACAGTGGCTCATGCCTGTAATCCCAGCAATTTGGGAGGCTGAGGCGGGTAGATCACCTGAGGTCAGTTTAAGACCAGCCGGGCCAACATGGTGCAACCCTGTTTTTATTAAAAATACAAAAATTAGCCAGGCATGGTGGTGTGGGCCTGTAATCCCAGCTACTCAGGAGGCTGAGATGGAAGAGTCACTTGAACTGGGAGGCAGAGGTTGCAGTGAGCCAAGATTGTACCATTGCACTCCAGGCTGGGGGACAGAGCAACTCGGTCTCAAAAAAAGAGGGAGAAGGAGGGAGAGAGCAAACCCCATCTCTAATAAAAATATAAAAAATTAGTTGGGCGTGGTGACAGGTGACTGTAATCCCAGCTACTTGGGAGGCAGACGCAGGAGAATCACTTAAACCCAAGAGGCGGATGTTGCAATGAGCCAAGATCATGCCACTGCACTTCCCCTAGGCAACAAGAATAAAACACCATCTCAAAAAAAAAAAAAAAAAAAAAGAAATGAATTCCCACTATGTTGCCCAGGCTGGGCTTGAACTCCTGGGCTCAGTCAGTCCTCCCGCTTTGTCCTTTCAAAGTGCTAGGATTCTAGGCATAAATTATCACAACTGTCCCAAAGGTGTATTTCTTGCTAACATTATGTTCTTTGCAGGTCTTTTGTGGTCCTACTCTACAGTATTTTAATTGGGGTCTCAGGCTGAAGAAACTGTCCTTATTTGGAATATTGCTGGTCTTGTGGGAAAAGGAAAAGAGAAAGTGGAGTGAACCACCCAATGGCTCTTGTTCAGTTTTATATTTAGAAGTGGCCCATGTTACTTTCACTGGCATTCTGTTGGCCGGAGCAATTATATAGCAAGCCTCAAGTCAGTGGAGTGGGGATGTATAATCCTTATGTGGAGAGAGGCAGCAGACGTTCTGAACAGTAATACAGTCTATCACAGGGTTTATTTTCCCTCTTATAGAACAAGTACAGAGGTTGGCAAACCAGCACTGGGATAGTAGCTCTGTAGTCATGAGAAATGAGAGCCCTATCTCTTGCCTGCTTGCTTGCTTGCCTGCATGACAGTTGCCTTCTGTCGCCTGAGCTGGAATGCAGTGGCACAGTCTCAGCTCACTGCAACTTTCACCTCCTGTGTTCTAGGGATTCTCATGCTTCAGCCACACAAGTAGCTGGAATTACAGGCGCATGCCACCACACCCACCTAATTTTTGTATTTTTAGTAGAGGCAGGTTTCACCATGTTGACTGGGCTGGTCTCAAACTCCTGGTCTCAAATAATCCTCCTGACTTGGCCTTCAAAGTGCTGGGATTACAGGTGTGACCCACCATTCCTGGCCTCTTTCTGCTCTGTCATCCTTAGCCTGTGGCTTCCATCCAAGGTGGCTGCTAGTGCCCCAGCCACCATTGCTGCCATTCCTTATAGGAGGAAAAGGGAAGGGAGGAAGAGCAAAAAGTGTTCAGGTCTAAACTGAATCAGCCTCTATAAGGCCTTCCCAGAAACCCCATTCAATGGCACTTTTTTTTTTTTTTTTTTTTTTTTTTGAGATGGAATCTCACTCTGTTACCCAAGCTGGAGTGCAGTAGTATGATTCCGGCTCACTGTAACCTCCGCCTTCCGGGTTCAAGCAGTTCTCCTGCCTCAGCCTCCCAAATAGCTGAGACTACAGGCGTGTGCCACCATACCCAACTAATTTTGGTATTTTTAGTAGAGACGGGTTTCACCATGTTGGCCAGGATGGTCTCAATCTTTTAACCTCGTGATCTGCCCGCCTTGGCCTCTCAAAGTGCTGGGATTACAGGTGTGAGCCACTATGCCCAGCTTCAGTGGCACCTTTTCATCATTGGTCACCCCAACTGCAAAAGAGGCTGGGAATTGTAGTCTTTTAGCTGGGCATTTAATCAGCCTGAAGAAATTTTGAGTTATGTTAGTAAGAAAGAAAAAAAGCACTTCTGGCAGTATTTGCCACTCCATGCTCTGGACAAGATGACCACCAAGACTAAAATAGTTTCTGCAAAGGGGAACATGGGGGTATAGCTCAGTGGTGGAGCATTTGACTGCATGCAAAGGGGAACACTTGCTGTCTGCTTAAGGTAGTTTTTTAGAAAGCAGTATTGCCCATTATAAATGCTGCTATCCAGAGGAACAAGAAAGAATAAGGCCAATTAAGGAGACGCTTCTTAGGATATTGACTTTCTTCCTTTGCCCTTTGAGCTGCTGAATCCTGTTGATCATCCCTTCCATTTAAGGCACCATCCCGGAGGTCCTACACAACACTAATGCATTCACTGACCAGAGGGCAGTCACATAGCCCCACCCAGCTGCAGAGAATCCTGGGAAATACAGTCTTTTAGCAGGACACAGTATGGCCTCAAAGAAAGTTGGAGTTTTTAGTAAGGAAAGTGCAGAAGGATAGATAAGAGTAGTCCAGTGGCAGACTCTGTCTGGGAGATGGTGGTGATGAAAATGGAGGAATGCTGTTGCAATAGATCTCATGTTTGTGTCCAGAAAGAATGGGGCTGCTGAAAACATTGGGATCTTAGAGGGAGGCTGACTGCAGCAGCCAGATTCCCTGGCTGTGTGCCCCGAGGTTTTGCTCTCTGGGTGCCACGGCTCTTCTCTGCGTCAGCCGTTCTGTGCGCTTTCACCAGCTGCCCGCCCCCTCCGCCTCCATCTGCCTTTGTCTGAGAAGTCTTGGCGCTCCCCATCTCCCTTCATCCCATTCGCCGCCTCCCCCACTGGTAGCCTCTTTAGTTGCTTTTGTGTCCTTCCTGTGTATATTAGTTTGTTCTCACACTGCTGTAAAGAACTACCTGAGACTGGGTAATTTATAAAGAAAGAGGTTTAATGGACTTACCATTCTGAATGGCTAGGGAGGCCTCAGAAAACTTACAATCATGGTGGAAGGTGAAGGGGAAGCAAACATTTTACATGGCGGCAGGAGAGAGACAGAGCAAGAGGGGAACTGCCACTTTTAAACCATCAGGTCTCAAGAACTCACTCGCTATCATGGAAACAGCATGGGGGAAACAGCCCCCATGATCCAGTCACTTGTCATCACGTCCCTCCCTTGACACATGGGGATTACAGTTCGAGATGAGATTTGGGTGGGGACACAGAGCCAAACCACATCACGATAGTTTTTTTATATAAATACCAGCAAATGTGAATAGACATTCTTATTTCTCCCTTTATTAGTTTCCCATGCTGCTCTAACAAACTTGGTGGCTTAAAACAAGACAAATTATTTCCTAACAGTTCTAGAAGCCAGAAGTCCAAATTGGTTTTCCTGGGCCAAAACCAAGGTGTCAGCAGGGCTGTACTCCTCTGGAGGTTCTGGGGGAGAATCTCTTCTTTGCCTGTTCTGGTTCCTGGTGGCTGCAGGCAGTCCTTGACTTGTGGCCACATCTCTCCAGTCTCTGGCTTCATGGTTGTATTTCCCTTGCTTCTTGTCTGTGGTAATATCTTCTACTCCTTCTTATAAGGATACTTGTAGTGGCATTTAGGGCCAGATGATCCAGGATAATCTCTCTATCCTTAACTTTGTCACATCTTTTGTTATATGAGGTAATATTCAGGCCAGGTGCAGTGGCTTATGCCTATAATCCCAGCATCTTGGGAGGCCGAGGTGTGAGGATTACTTGAGCCCAGGAGTTTGAGACCAGCCTGGGCAACAGGCAAAACCTCATCTCTACAAAAAATAAGAAAGTTAGTCAGGCATGTGGCACATGCCTATAGTCCCAGCTACTTGGGAGGCTGAGGTGGGAGGATTGCCTGAGCCTGGAGAGTTTGAGGCCACAGGGAGCCGAGATCACGCTACTGCACTCCAACCTGGGTGACAGAGCAAGACCCTGTCTCAAAATAAATAAATAAATAAGGTAAGAGACACAGTTTCCAGGGATTAGGACATGGATAGCTTTTGGGGGTCTACCACAATGACTAAAAGCTGAGATAGTCTATTTAGAACCTTGCTTTTTCTCACATAATATGTGCTTGACAAAAGCATGTCAGTTCACAGAGTGCCTCTACATTGTTTTTTTTTTTTTTGAGACAGAGTTGCATTCTTGTCGCCCAGACTGGAGTGTGATGGCATGATCTTGGCTCACTGCAGCCTCCACCCCCCGGGTTCAGGCGATTCTCCTGCCTCAGCCTCCTGAGTAGCTAGGATTACAAGTGCTGGCCACTACATCCGGCTAATTTTTGTATTTTTAGTTGAGATGGGGTTTCACCATGTTGGCCTGGCTGGTCTTGAACTCCCAACCTCAAGTGATCTGCCTGCCTCAGCCTCCCAAAGTGCTGGGGTTACAGGCATGAGCCACCGTGCCTGGCTTGTCATGCAGTATTTTAAAGTAAATTCCAAACATCAGATCTTTTAATTATTTCAGACTCATTTTCTAACAGAAGACTTTCAGAAGCATAAATCCAATATGGTTATCACATCTAGGAAAATGAAATCTTTTTTTTTTTTTTTTTTGAGACAGGGTCTGGCTCTTTCACCCAGGCTGGAATGTAGTGGCATGATCTCAGCCCACTGCAGCCTCTACCTCCCAGGCTCAGGTGACCCTCCCACCTCAGCCTCCTGAGTAGCTGGAACCACAGGCACGTGCCACCATACCTGGCTAATTTTTTTTTTTTTTTCGGTAGAGTCAGGGTCTCCCTATGTTGTCCAGGCTGGTCTTGAACTCCTGGGCTCAAGCAATACTCCCATCTTGTCGTCCGCCCAAAGTGCGGGGATTACAGGCATGAACCTCCATAACCACCAGTTTCTTACAATCATCTAATACCCAGTGCATGATCAGCTTTCCCCAATTGTCTTAAAATGTCTTTTTACTGAATTGTTTGTTGTAGGTGAGGTCCACATTCTGCCTTTTTGCTGATGTTTCTTAAATCTCTCTTAATCTAGAAACTGCACACCCCCTATATTATATGGTTGTAGAAGAAATGTTTTGTTTAGCTGTATGATCTCCCACATTGTAAATGTCTGATTTTATAAACTGCTCTAACAAGTTGATGTAGAAGAACAAATTGGGAGTGGAGGGGCGGGGTAGTGGGCAGGGAGACCAGGAAGGAGGCTGGAAAGGGGTAGTGGACAGGGCAGAGGTAAGCTGATGCTGGGTGTTTAAAAGGTGGAGCTTTTAAATTAATAATAATAATAAAGGCCAGGCATGGTGGCTTATGCCTGTAATCCCAGCACTTTGGGAGGCTGAGGTGGGTGAATCACCTGAGGTCAGGAGTTTGAGACCAGCCTGGCCAATGTGGTGAAACCCCATTTTTACTAAAAATACAAAAATTAGCCAGGTGTGGTGGTGTGCGCCTAAAATCCCAGCTACTTAGGAGGCTGAGATGGGAGAATCGCTTGAACCTGGGAGGCAGAGTTTGCAGTGAGCCAAGATTGAGCCACTGCACTCCAGGCTGACAGAGTGACTCCATCTCAAAAAATGATAATAATAATACTACTACTAAAAGATGGAGCTGAAGAAAGGGTTGTGGTTGTGAGTATGAGATGGAGAAAGCCTGGGCACAGGACAGGTCTACTTCCAGGCCCTAGCGAGGCACAGGCTTGAAGCCCAGAGACCTCCAGTGTGGGTATCCTCCAGGAGGGATGGGTCTGAACCTCATAGCACTGACCCAGCCCCCCGCCACCCATGCAGGTTTCCACTGAAGGACGGTCCCCGGCTGCAGGCCTGGCTGCAGCACATGGGCCGTGAGCACTGGGTGCCCAGCTGCCACCAGCACTTGTGCAGCGAGCACTTCACGCCCTCCTGCTTCCAGTGGCGCTGGGGTGTGCGCTACTTGCGGCCTGATGCGGTACCTTCAATCTTCTCCCGGGCACCACCTGCCAAGGTAAGCGCCAGGAGGTCTTACTGCTGGAATCCGACCCCCAGACCTCCCCTCCTAAGGGAAGTCCCTCCTTGAGTCTGACCTTCAGCCCTCCCCCCCCAACGACAGTTCCTGCCTGAGGTCAGGCCTTACCTGGGCAAGTCCCCCTTGGAGACCGACCCTCCAGCCCTTTCCTCCTGAGTCGAAGTCTGGCCATGGCACTCCTTCACCCCATGCCTTGTCTTCCAGAGTCAGCGGAGGACCCAACGCACCCAGAAGCCAGTCTTGCTGCCGCCTCCCCCACAGGAGAATATACCCCTGCCCCAGGGCCCTGCCATCCCAGTCTCTAGCCCAGTGCACCTAGTGGTGCTGGACCCCACATTGGTGAGCCCTGAGACTGCGGCCACCATGCTCCTGACCCCCCTGGCCCCTGCATCCATTCCTGAGGAGTCACGGCCTGAAGTCCCTGCCCAACAGGCCTGGACCGGGCTGGGCGCAGTGCTGGGAGCACTGCAGCGCCGGGTGCAGAGACTGCAGCGATGCCAAGAACGGCACCAGGCACAGCTGCAGGCCCTGGAACGGCTGGCACAGCAGCTGCATGGGGAGAGCCTGCTGGCACGGGCACGCCAGGGTCTGCAGCGCCTGGTGAGTGACACCCCAGCCTGGAAGCCCCATCCATGGGTGTTGGCCTGGCCCGCAGTGTGTTTTCATTTTGTCTAGGATCCCCTATTCAAAAATCAGAACATTCACCTGTGTTTCCAAATTTCTGACTTGGCCGGGCTCAGTGGCTCACACCTGTAATCCCAACACTTTGGGAGGCCAAGGCAGGAGGATTGCTGGAGGCCAGGAGTTCGAGACCAGCCGGGCAACATAGCAAGACACTGTCTCTACAGAAAATTAAAACAAATTTCTTGAAAAACAAAATCTGGCAATGCCAAGCAACTATTGGTTGGAGCTGAGTAATGATTGGTGCATTTATTAATGCTAAATACTTAATATTTGAGGAGCTCTTACTGTCTGCCAGACACAGAATTATAACATAGTGAGTTGAAAACTCACTATGATCCTTTGAGCTGGAGCTACAAGATTAATTTTCAAAATGCAGTGGGTCATGTGTGTAATCCTAACATTTTGGGAGGCCAAGGTGGGCAGATTGTTTGAGCCTAGGAGTTCAAGACCAGCCTGGACAACATGTTGAGACCCTGTCTCAGTAAAATACAGGAGGCAGAGGCAGATAGATCAGTTGAGCCCAGGATTTTGAGACCAGACTGGGCAACATGGTGGTAAAACCCCATCTCTACAAGAAATACAAAAAGTTAGCCAGGTGTTACACCTATAGTTCCAGCTATTCGAGAGGCTGAAGTGGGAGGATTGCTTGAGCCCAGAAGGTCAAGGTTGCAATGAGCTGTGATTGTGCTACTGCACTCCAGCCTGGGTGACACTGAGACCCTGGCTCAAAAGAAAAAGTCTGGTCTTTCCGGAAGGCTCTGCAGATGTAGCAGCTCTGGGTTTGTGTTCCCAGGTTATAGCAGTCGGCTGGAGCTACAGTGTGGCTGCCTCTGGGGGCTCGAAGTTTGAGACTGGCCTGGGACACAGAGGGACAGTGAGGCAGGGACAGAGCTCAGACTCGGGCCTGGGGCTCTTTGTGGAGCCTGCCAGAGCCCCCTGGGCTGACTGCCTCTCTCCGCCTCCCCTCCCCTCATTCAATCTCTGTCTCCTACTCATCTATCCCTACCTCTCAATCTCCTTCCTCCCCAACATTCATTGTCTTTCTTCCCATCATCTCTGTCCCCCACCTGTTTCCTCACCTCCCTATGTCTCTCTTCATCTGTGTATTTTCTCTCTCCCCCATATCTCTGACCCTGTCTCCACATCTGCCTGCCCCCACATCTCTCTTCCCCGCATGTGTCTGTCCCCCTACATTTCTCTTCCCATTTCCCCATCCTTCTTTCCTCTCCCATGAATGTCTCTCTGGCCCTCACACCTGCTTTCCTGTCTCCTCATATCTCTGCCCACATCTCTCTCTGTTTCTTGACACCACCCCCACCTTTACCTCCCTATTCTTCACCATATCTGTCTCTCCCCCAACTTGCTCCATAATGTTCCCCATCTCTACCACTTTGCCTTAGACGAGGGTCCTTGGACCTGAGGAATCCCAAACCTTCACCATCATCTGTGGAGGGCCTGACGTAGCCGTGGTCCTTGCCCAGGGCCCTGCACCTGCCACAGTGGATGCCAAGCCGGAGCTCCTGGACACTCAGATCCCCAGTGCATAAGGATCAAGACAGACAATGTCACGGGACAGAAGATAGAAGATGGAGGAGGAGAGACATTACACATGGGCTTGGCCCAGCACCACTGCCCGCGTCTGGGGAGTGGCAGTGCCTCCCTCAAGGGCCTGGGTTCCACCACCCCCTTCCTAGGGACCTCATGAACCTTCAGGGTGACCTGGGCTCAAGTCTCTCAGCCCCAGTTCTGGGTACTCGGCTTCTGCCACCCCCAGCTCAGATCTTTGCAAATCAGTACAACTTCAGAGCAAAACAAGTGTTTGGGAAAATTGTACCTAGTTCTAAGGAGCCCCGTGGCTTTGGCCAAGCCTGATACTGAGTTGAGGGTACCATGGTGAACACAGCTGAGAAAATCCCTGCCCTCATGGTGCTCATTCTACTTGAGTAGACGATCTAGTAAACAAATAAAAAGAACATTGCAGACGCGATGAGTGCTATAAAGACTGAAAAAAAATTCGGTTTGGGCCCAGAGTACAGCTCTCTAAAGCCAGGTTTTAGCAGAGACCTGGGTGATGAGAAGGGGCTGTGCTGGAGGGCTGCAGGCCTGGGTTCCAGAGGATGAACAGCCCCTGAAAAGACGGCCTCCTGTCGGGGGTGTGTCAGGTCTGGGAGACAGTGTTGCTATGGAGAAAACCACAGTAGGGAAGGGAGGAAGGGGTGCAGTTCTAGAGCAGAGAAGGTGAAAAGACACCAATAGGTAAGATCCTAAAATGGGGCAGAGAGGGAGCCATGCAGAGATCTGGGGGGAAGAGCATTCCAGGCATCCCAGAGCCCAGTGCAGGACTGGTGCGGTGGCTCACACCTGTAATCCCAACACTTTGGGAGGCTGAGGCAGGCAGATCACCTGAGGTCAGCAGTTCGAGACCAGTCTGGTAACATGGTGAAATCCTGTCTCTACAAAAAATACAAAAATTAGCCAGGCGTGGTGGCGCGTACCCTGTAATCCCAGCTACTTAGGAGGCTGAGGCAGGAGAATTATTTGAACTTGGGAGGCAAAGGTTGTGTGGTGAGCTGAGATTGCGCCATTGCGCTCCAGCATGGGCAACAGAATTAAACTCCATGTCAAAAAAAACTAAAACACCACACACACTAAGAGCCACTGCAAAGGTCCTGGGGTAGGGAGGAGCAAGGAGGCCGGTGTGGCTGGGGTGGAGTGAACAAAAGAGGGTGATTTGCAATGAAAACCATGAAATTAAAAGATAATAAAAAAGGGTGAGAGGAGGTGAGTGCAGAGATGATGGGGCAGGTTCACATAGGGCTGTGGGTTGTGGCTGAGAGCCTTGACTTCTACCTGGAGTGCAGCGCTACAGACAGATCCCTCTGAGGGAAGGAAGGCTCTAAAGCGACAGGTGTTCATGGGTCCCTGTGGCTGCATGTTGGGAGGGGACAGGACAGCAGGTAAGAGGCTGTTGCCATAATCCAGGTGGCAGAAGATGGAAGGATGGGCCACGATGAGGGCCCAGTGTAGTGGTGGGGAGAGTGAGATTCTGGAAATCTTTTGGGGATGGAGCTACTGGGCCTGTGCATTAGAAGGATGAGGTTTTCAAGGCTGTTGCCTGGCCTGGTCCAGGCTGGGATGATTTGAGGCAGAGCAGACTACAGCCAACCCCCAGGTGGGAGGTCAAGCCATGACCCTTGGCTGGTTCCAGGAGGCCTCCAGTGGGGAGATTACAGGTTCTGAGAGAATTAGAGGGGTCAATCAGCAGATCTGTTTCCCACACACTGCTACAGGCATGTAGCATGGTGATTAAGAATAAAAGCTGGGCACAGCGACTCACACCTGTAATCTTAGCACTTTGGGAGGCTGGGGCAGGAGGATCCCTTGAGGTCAGGAGTTCCAGACCAGCCTGGGCAACATGGCAAGACCCCCCATCTAAAAAAAAAAAAAATTGCCAGATGTGGGGGCATGCACCTGTGGTCCCAGCTAGTCAGGAGGCTGAGGTAGAAGGATGGCTTAAGCCCAGGAGTTTGATGCTGCACTGAGCCGAGATCACAACACTGCACTGTAGGCTGGGGGACAGAGTGAGACCTTGTCTAGAAAAAAAAGAAAGAACCAGACTCTAAGACTGTCTGGTTTCAAATGTTCACTCCATCACCTGCTCATGTACTTTTGGGCAAGCAGCTTAATCTCTGTGGGCCCAAGTGTGTGAGCCTTGCATGATGAAGGTAAGGATGAGATGATCATGATAGGAGTCTCTAGAGAATCACCCTCTGAAACACCTTTTATACGTGGTTAGCTTGGAGAAGGGGTCCGGTCTAGGGTCCTAGAGAGAAAGAACACCCATCGTCACCACGCCCCGAGACCACTGCCCTCACCGGCCTGGTTTGCAGGCTTTGGGGAAGGGGATGGAGATCTGTGCCCGCTCTTTGAACCCTCTCTTTTGCCGTTGTATCTGCTCATCTCGCATCTTTCCGTAGCCATCTCTTCCCATCCCTGTGCTCCAAGGCTCTCCCCTTCCCGTCGCCGCCTCCGCCCCTCCATCAATGCGAGCGCCTCCCTGTCCCTCCTCCTGGTCTCTCCTCCTCCGCCCCCGGTTGGGGGCAGCATGCGCATGCGCTGTCGCGCCCCTCCCTCTCCGCCCCCACCCCCCGTCGGCGTCTGGGCCTCGTCCCCTTCTCTCTGTCTCCCTCGCCTACCCCATCACGTCCCCTGACACCGACACCCCATTGCTCCTGCGGTCTCCCCAGTCTCCGCTTTGGTCCCCAGCGCTGTCCACCCGAGGTAAGATGGGGAGGGGGAGACCCGCGGAAAAGGGGAGGGGCGAAGCATCCTGCATCCCGAGATAAACAAACCCGGGGAGGGGGCGGCCGAGACTGAGGGGCCTGCCACGAGAGAAGAATGCGGGGCTGGGCCTGGGGAGGTGGCAGGCGCTGGGCGCACACACCGGGACCCTCCTTGGGTAACCGGGGTCCGGATGGTTGCCCAAGATCCACTTGCACGGAGGCCACCCGGGGCCCTGGAAGCTCGTAGGGGCTTGGACCCAGGAGCCTGCGGGGCACCCTCTCCAGCTGACCTCTGCCTACAGGGTTTGCCTGAAGGCCGCCCCCAACTCTGCACTCGCCCCCCCCGAGGGCCCCCCAAGGACCATGACTAAGACAGATCCTGCCCCGATGGCCCCGCCGCCCCGAGGAGAGGAGGAGGAAGAGGAGGAGGAGGAGGAGCCCGTCCCTGAGGCCCCCAGCCCCACCCAGGAACGCCGGCAGAAGCCTGTCGTGCACCCCTCGGCACCTGCACCCCTCCCTAAGGACTACGGTAACCACTGTCCCCACCCTGGAATCTGGCCTGGAGCCTTGGGTGGCCGGGGAGGGTGGGCTGTGCTCTGCTGGTGGTGATGGTCGGAGAATTCTGGGGAATTTGAAGGTGGTCCAGAGGAGTCTTGGCTGCAGAGCACCCTTGCCAATTCATTCATTCGCCCACTGGAGAATGGAATTGTAATACTCCTAGTCTTTGATTCATGACACATCATCCCATCATTTAGTCATTCGACAGTCATTTATTGAAAGCGGCTGTGGACCTGGCTCTCTCTATACTAGGGGTTGGGGCCACAGCAGGGGGCAAGACAGACCCAGTCTTTGCCCTGAGAAAACTCACAGGGCTCAGTAACAGCCACACAAATAGGTATTAAACCATAATGTAATTTTAGCTCATATTTAGGTTTATATGCAAGAAAAAAAAATAATGTAATATAAATATGTCATTACAAGACATGATGAAAACTGGATTTACCAAAAACAAGCTGCTGCAAAAGTTTTTAAAGACATGGTTTCCCTGAGGAGGTTACATGTAAGGGAGGCTGGAGGGTGAGTTGGGTTAACTAAGGGAAAGGTCAGGGGAAGGGGGTCCCAGGAGAGGTAACCGCTGGGTAAAGGATCCCAGGTAGGAGGGTATGAAGCTGAGAGGACAGCCTCTTGGAGAAGCTGAAAGTGTCTAATCATTGAGCAGTATTTATTGAGTGCTGATATTCTGTGATGAGTCTTATGCTGGGTGCTGGAGATTTAATCCTGGGTGATTCAGGCATGATCCCGCCTGTCAGGACAGAAGGAGAGACTAAACAAGTGAATGAATAAATCGGAAATCAAATAAATTCAGATTGGAGTGAATGCTATGAAAGAAAGAAAAGGTGGGCCAGGCCCGGTGGCTCACGCCTGGAATCCCAGTACTTTGGGAGGCCGAGGCGGGTGGATCACCTGAGGTCAGGAGTTTGAGACCAGCCGTGGCCAACATGGTGAAATCCGATCTCTACTAAATATACAAAAATTAGCTGGGCATGGTGACACACGCCTGTAATCCCAGCTACTTGGGAGTCGAGGCAGTAGAATTGCTTGAAGCTGGGAGGCAGAGGTTGCAGTCAGTGAGCCAAGATCAAGCCACTACATTCCAGCCTGGGTGACAGAGTGAGACTCTGTCTCACAAAAAAAAAAAAAAAAAAAAAAAAAAAGAGAGAGAGAAATAAAAGGAGGAGATATGAAAATGACCAGGGGGCAGCTACCTGCAGAGGTAGTCAGGGCTGGTCTTTCTGAGTAGGTGACATTTAGTCTGGGACCCAGAGCATGGGGAGAAATTAGCCATAGGAGAGCTGGAAAAAGAGTGTTCCAGGCAGACAGTAGCAAGTGCAAAGGCCCTGAGGTAGAATTGAACTCGGAAGAGAAAGACCCTGGAGCTGCATTCAGGGAATGAATAAGGTTGAGGTGAGAGGTTGGCACAGGCCAGATCTGGAAGGGCCTTCAAGGCCACGGTGAGAACTTTGGTTATGTTCTAAGTGGGATGGAGGAGAGGTGTGGCAAAGGGAGGGTTAAAGTTTAAAAGCAGAGGAGTGACAGGTTTGGTGTAGAGTTTGAAAGCTTCCTCTGGCTACTGGGTAGAAGGGAATGGAGCGCAGCCAGAGTTGGATGTAGGAGGGGAATTTGGAAGATATGTAGGCTGGGAATTCCCGGCAGCTGTGAGGTTCAGAAACCAGGTTCAGAGAGTTAGCGTTGCCAGGATAGAGCAGGAGAGATGGCATCCATAGATATATCACCCACTAGAGGTGGAGCAGAGAGACTACAAGTTGACTTCAGTCTCATAGGAAAATAAGAAAGTTGGCCAGGCACGGTGGTTCTGGCTTATAATCCTAGCATTCTGGGAGGCTGAGGTAGGAGGATCACTTGAGCCCAGTTCAAGGCTGTAGTGAGCTATGATCATATCACTACACTCTAGCAAGACCCTATCTCAAAAAAAAAAAAAAAAAAAAAAAAAAAAGTAGGAGATGGAGAAGGGTGGGTGCTGATTTAGACAGTGTGGTTTGGGGAGGCCTCTCTAAGGAGCTGACATTTGGGCAAAGATCTGTAAAGCCTTGTGAAGATGTACGGGAAGTCTATCCCGAATGGGAAAAACAGCAAGTGTCAAGAGCCTGAGACAGGAATTTGCTTGGCATGTGGGAGGGACAGACGGAGCCTGGTGTGGGAAATGAGGGAAGGGGAATTAGTGAGGGGAGAAGGCTGAGAATTGAGGGGCTGGATGTGCAGAGCCCGGAGGGCCGTGGAGAAGACTTTGGTCTGTACTCTGGATGGGTTGGGAGCTGGAGGAGGGTTTTGAGCCAAGCAGGGCTATGATGTGACTGCAGTTCTAAAAGGAGCACGCTGGCTGATTCCTGGAGACACCTTCTATGTGGCATTTCCCTGGGCTGTGTATAATCTGATCATTCATGTACTCGTTCATTCACCACTCACTGAGTTCCTGCCACATGCCAGGGCCCTGTGCTGGGTGCTGACGTCACAGAGAGCCGCACTCCTTAGAGTCGAGTGGGAGGAGACAGAAGTGCCTCTAGGCACCACCCTGGCTGGTCACAGGTTGATTCCTGCTCACGGATACATTTTATTTTATTTTTAAAATTTTATTTATGTATTTACTTTTTTTGAGATGGAGTCTCACTCTGTCACCCAGGCTGGAATACAGTGGTGCCATCTTGGCTCACTGCGGCCTCTGCCTCCCAGATTCAAGCAATTGTCCTGCCTCAGCCTTCTAAGTAGCTGGGATTACAGATGCCCACCACCACGCTCGGCTAATTTTTGTATTTTTAGTAGAGTCAGGGTTTTACCACGTTGGCCAGGCTGGTCTCGAACTCCTGACCTCAGGTGATCCGCCCGCCTCAACCTCCCAAAGTGCTAGGATTACAGGCAGTGAGCCACTGCCCCCCGGCGGGCATTGAGATTTTTATGTGAGCCCACCTGAGTTTGAAACCTCATGCTGGCCACACAGAAAATGTCTGTTAGTTGACTGTGGCCCGTGCGCTACCAGTTTGAGACCCTGCATTAGAGGCTCTAAGAGGCAAAGACCTAGAGCTCCCCTACTGAGGCTGGAAGGAGGGGGTCAGTTGCATGGGGTGACCTTGGACCTCTTGCCACCCCAGCTTTCACCTTCTTCGATCCCAATGACCCGGCGTGCCAGGAGATCCTGTTTGACCCTCAGACCACCATCCCTGAGCTGTTTGCCATTGTGCGCCAGTGGGTGCCCCAAGTCCAGCACAAGATAGACGTCATCGGCAATGAGGTGAGAACACTGGGGAAACTAGGGAGAGGGGGATGTGGTCCCCCACATGAGTGTGACCCTCCCGCTCCCCTGGTACTCACAGATTCTGCGCCGAGGCTGCCATGTGAACGACCGTGACGGGCTGACCGACATGACACTGCTCCACTATGCGTGCAAGGCTGGGGCCCACGGAGTCGGTGAGAGCCCACACCCCCAAGTCATGAGCCCCAAAGCCTAGGCCCCCAGACCCAACACCCTCAAAACCACCCAGAACTCAGGGCCCATCTGGGACCCGAAGCTTACGATCCGAAAGTATATTTCCTGAGGCCCAGGGCCCTCCCCATGCCCTGGGCCCATGCTCTGGAATGGGGGTTCCAGGCTGACCCCGCCTATTGCGCAGGGGACCCCGCGGCAGCGGTGCGCCTCTCGCAGCAGCTGCTGGCGCTGGGCGCAGATGTGACCCTGCGCAGCCGCTGGACCAACATGAACGCGCTTCACTACGCGGCCTATTTCGATGTGCCCGACCTCGTGCGCGTGCTGCTGAAGGGCGCGCGGCCGCGAGGTGAGGAGGAGAGCCCTGGCTGGGAGGGGACAAGGACTTGTGTGAGGGAGGCGGAGACCCCGGTGAGGCCAGGCTGGGAGGGGAAGGAGGACTGCGATTCAAGGAGATAGTGGGAGGCTGGAGGCGTAGGAGAGGGGGCTCAGTGGACCACTACTCCAGGGAGGGGCGGGGCCGCGAAAGGAGGGGTGGGGTTCCGAGATGGGGGCGGGGCTCTGCGTCAGAGGCCTGGGACCTGCAAGTTAAAAGATGAGCCCTGAGGTGGGAGGAGGGCTGGGAGCGCTCACCCAGAACCTCTCCTCTTGCCCACTTGCAGTGGTGAACTCCACGTGCAGTGACTTCAACCACGGCTCAGCCCTGCACATCGCTGCCTCCAACCTGTGCCTAGGCGCCGCCAAATGTTTGCTGGAGCACGGTGCCAACCCCGCGCTGAGGGTACTGCCACCCTCGCCCAGAACCCGTTACCCTCCTGCTCCCTTCCTCCCCCACTTCCCTCCAGCAAATCTCTGCATTTCCCGTGACTCCCTAGATACTACAAATGCCGCCTGTACATTCAGCAAATGCAATAACAGCTGAAATTTGCCTAGTGTTCATTATGTCAGGTGAAGTCTATTGTAAGCCTTGTTTTACCATGGGGAAACAGGCAGAGGGATTAAAGGATCTCCTCAGGGTCATCCAGCCTACCCTGTGGCACTGCGTGACAGCATTTCAAGGTAATAAGGAAAGTAGGGCTAGGCCTTCTGTGAATGAGAGGGTTGGGCCCTCCTAAGCCCTCAATATGATCTTTGACTCCGGACCCATGCTCCATCCCCAATGTTAATTACCTTGCAGCCATCCAGGCAAGGGTATCTTGGGGAAATATGGCCTGTGCCCCTGAGATCTGCCCACTCTTCCTCTCTCTTTTATTTTTTTTGAGACGGAGTCTGGCTCTGTCATCCAGGCTGGAGTGCAGAGGCAGCATCTCAGCTCACTGCAACCTCTGCTTCCTGTGTTCAAACACTTCTGCCTCAGCCTCTTGAGTAGGTGGAATTATAGGTATGCGCCACCACACCTGGATAATTTTTGTATTTTTAGTAGAGATGGGGTTTCACCATGTTGGTTAGGCTGGTCTCGAACTACTGACCTCAGGTGATCTGCCCACCTCAGCCTCTCAAAGTGCTAGGATTCCAGATGTGAGCCACCACACCCAGTCCACAGGAGCCCATTCTCAATGTTCATCCCCCACATGTCCCCATTACAGGTTTGGGGTCTCCAGAGATTGCCTCCTTGGGGGCATGACCTACAGCACTGAAATGTGGCCTTCATTCCTACTGCTTCTGGCCCCAATCCCACCCTCAAATTATTTGATACACCCCCAGGCCTGGGTCTCAGGGGTAGGCTTCCCTAGAGATGTGGTCTGCACCTTTCTGCCCTGCCCCTTCTTGTTTTTTTTTTTTTTTTGGAGACAGAGTTTCGCTCTTGTTACCCAGGCTGGAGTGCAATGGCGTGATCTTGGCTCACCGAAACCTCCACCTCCTGGGTTCAAGCAATTCTCCTGCCTCAGCCTCCCAAGTAGCTGGGACTACAGGCGTGCACCACCATGCCCAGCTAATTTTTGTATTTTTAGTAAAGACAGGGTTTCACCATGTTGACCAGGATGGTCTCGATCTCTTGACCTCGTGATCCACCTGCCTCGGCCTCCCAAAGTGCTGGGATTATAGGCATAAGCCACCGCGCCTGGCCTCTTTTTTTTTTTTGAGGCGGAGTCTCACTGTCACCCAGGCTGGAGTGCAGTGGCATGATCTCAGCTCACTGCAACCTCCGCCTCCCAGGTTCAAGTGATTTTCCTGCCTCAGCCTCCCGAGTAGCTGGGATTACAGGTGCGTGCCACCACACCTGGCTAATTTTTGTATTTTCAATAGAGACATTTCCCCACGTTGGCGAGGCTAGTCTCAAACTCCTGACCTCAAGCGATCTGCCTGGCTTGGCTTCCCAAAGTGCTGGGATTATAGGCGTGAGCCACCGCACCTGGACTTCCCCTACCCCTTCTTATTCTTAGGTTGGCCCAGGGTATGACCTAGTCCTACCCCTGCATCACCCAGACTGGTGTTCTCTAGGGGCAGTGCCTCCATGGGGGTGTGGCCTGTGCCACTGAGTTCCCATCCCCTCTTCCCATTGTCCCCCCAGAATCGAAAAGGACAGGTGCCGGCAGAGGTGGTCCCAGATCCTATGGACATGTCCCTGGACAAGGCAGAGGCGGCACTGGTGGCCAAGGAGCTGCGGACGCTGCTGGAAGAGGCGGTGCCACTGTCTTGCGCCCTCCCCAAGGTCACACTACCCAACTATGACAACGTCCCAGGCAATCTCATGCTTAGCGCACTGGGCTTGCGCCTGGGAGACCGAGTGCTGTTGGACGGCCAGAAGGTCAGGGGCTGGGGTTGTGTGGGTGTGTATGGTTGGTGGGGGGTGGGACTCAGCCCCTTTATCCCTCGGAGCTGGATCCTCAGGCCAAGTGCAGTGTCTCCCGTTGGTCTGCCTGCCATCGTAACCATCCACCCAGTACTTGATTTCATCTCAGTTGTTCCTGAGTGTCTCCTTTGAAACTCACCATGTGCTGAGCTCTCTGCCTGGGGTGGGGAGGAGACAACCTATCATCCGACAGTGACAGCCGAGAGTGGTCACAGCTGCTGTGGGGAGGGGTGAGCAGAGTGATCTGTGCACCTGTGGCTCCACCTGGGTTTTGTAGTCCTTGATCAGGCCCCTCTGTTCTCAGAGGCAAGTCCAGGCCAGAGTGATTGGGGTGTGATGGGGAAGGCACCCAAATTGCAGATTGTGGAGGAGCAAGCTGGGAAAAAAAAAAAAGAGAGAGAAAGGAGTCTCAGGTAGGGGGAGTGGATGTCACAGCCCCAGAGGGCAGAGAGAATCTTCATTTATCCAGGGACTCCAACTTCATTCATTTCCTGGGTGTCCCTCAGGCTCCATGCGGGACCCAGTCTATCCCTTAGGGAGAGAGTGCTGTGTCTGCCCCCGCCCTGCTCTCATGGAGCTCCACTTGTAATGAAGGGGAGACAGTAAAGAAAGTAAACCTACAGTTGAGATAATTTCTGGGCCGGGCATGGTGGCTCACACCTGTAATCCCGGCATTTTGGGAGGCTGAGCTGGGAGGGTTGATTGAGGCCAGGAGTTGTTAGAGACCAGCCTGGGCAACATATTGAGATCCCGCCTCTACTGAAAAAGAAAAAAAAGTAATTTCTGGTAGCAACTAGGGCTGTGAACACCATTATATGTTTGGATTCAGTAAATTTTCCCTGGCTGAATGCCAGGGTGGTTTTAGCCGGGGTGTTCTGAGACAGCTTCTCTGAGGAGGTGATGTCCAAACTGAGATGGGAAAGAACTCTGCCTGCAAAGATAAGGAAGCAAAGGATGCAGTAGGTATGGAGACCCCGAGAAAGGAAGGGGCAGCGTGACGGGAGTTATGGGAAGGGGGGTGAGGTGGAGAGGTCAGCCGGGCTGCATCACAGCAGACCTGTAGGCCACTGGAAGGAGTTTGAATTTTGTTTTTGTTTTTTTTTTGGGGGGGGACGGGCTCTTGCTCTGTCACCCAAGCTGGAGAGCAGTGGCACGATCTTGGCTCACAGCAAACTCCCGGGTTCAAGTGATTGTCATGTCTTAGCCTCCCAGTAGCTGGGATTACAAACATTCACCAACAAGCCTTGCCAATTATTTATTTATTTATTAGGTTTAATTTTTAGTAGCAACGGGGTTTCGCCATGTTGGCTGGGCTGGTCTAGAACTCCTGGTCTCAAGCGATTTGCCTGCCTTGGATCCCAAAGTGCTGGGACTTCCAACAGAGCTTTCTATAATGGTAGAAATATTCTCTGTCTGTGCTGTTCAGTAAAGTAGCTACAAGCCACATGTGACTGTTGAGCACTTGAAATTTGGCTAGTGTGACTGGGGAAATGCACTTTTAATTTAGTTTAAATTTTTTTTTTTTTTTTTGGATACGGAGTTTTGTTCTTGTTACCCAGGTACCCAGGCTGGAGTGCAATGACACAACCTCGGCTCACCACAACCTCCACCTCCTGGGTTCAGGCAATTCTCCTGCCTCAGCCTCCTAAGTAGCTGGGATTACAGGCACGCGCCACCATGCCCAGCTAATTTTTTGTATGTTTTTTAGTAGAGACGGGGTTTCACCGTGTTGACCAGGATGGTCTCGATCTCTTGACCTTGTGATCCACCCGCCTCCGCCTCCCAAAGTGCTGGGATTACAGGCGTGAGCCACTGCGCCCGGCCCAATTTAGTTTAAATTTATTGTTATTTATTTATTTATTTATTTATTGAGATGGAGTCTCACTCTGTTGCCCAAGCTGGTGTGCAGTGGCACGATCTAGGCTCACTGCAACCCTCCTGGGTTCAAGCGATTCTCCTGCCTCAGCCTCCCGAGTAGCTGGGACTACAGTTGCACACCATCATGCCTGGCTAATTTTTATATTTTTAGTAGAGATGGGGGTTTCACCATGTTGGCCATGCTGGTCTCAAACTTCTGACTTCAGGTGATCCTCCCACCTCGGCCTCCCAAAGTGTTAGAATTACAGGCATGAGCCACCATGCCCAGACTAAATTTATTTATTTATTTATTTATTTAGAGATGGAGTTTCTCTCCTGTTACCCAGGCTGGAGTGCAATGGCGCGATATCGGCTCACCGCAACCTCCGCCTCCCGGGTTCAGGGAATTCTCCTGCCCCAGCCTCCTGAGTCGCTGGGATTACAGGCACGCGCCACCATGCCCAGCTAATTTTTTGTATTTTTAGTAGAGACGGGGTTTCACCATGTTGACCAGGATGGTCTCGATCTCTTGACCTCGTGATCCACCCGCCTCAGCCTCCCACAGTGCTGGGATTACAGGCTTGAGCCACCGCGCCCGGCCTAAATTTATTTATTTTTAAATTAAAAATTATAGCCAGGCACAGTGGCTCATGCCTGTAATCCCAGCACTTTGGGAGGCCAAGGTGGGCAGATTATGAGGTCAGGAGTTCAGACCAGTCTGGCCAGCATGGCGAAACCCCATCTCTACTAAAAATACACAAAATAAGCCGGGTGTGGTGGCATGTGCCTATAATCCCAACTACTCAGGAGGCTAAGTTAGGAGAATCACTTGAACTCAGGAAAGGGAGGTTGCAGTGAGCCAAGATTATGCCACTGCACTGCAGCCTGGGCAACAGAGTAAATTATCTGAGTCTTCTTCCTAGGGTATATATTTATTTTTGAGACAGGGTCTTGCTCTGTTACCCAGGCTGGAGTGCAGTGGCATAATCATAGCTCACTGCAGCCTTGAATTCCTGGGCTCAAGCTATCCTCCCACCTCAGCCTCCTGAGTAACTGGGACTACAGGCTTGAGCTACCGCACCTGGCTACATTTTTTTTCTTTTGTAGAAAACAGGGTTTTGCTGCTTTTGTTTTTTGGAACAGATTAAGATGAGAGTCTTAGGCTGGGCGAGGTGGCTCACGCCTGTAATCCCAGCACTTTGGGAGGCCGAGGTGGGTGGATCACCTGAGGTCTGGAGTTCAAGACCGGCCTGGCCAACATGGTGAAACACCGTCTCTACAAAAAAAAAAAAAAAAAGATGAGAGAGTCTTGCCATTTTCACCCAGGCTGGTCTCAAACTCCTGGCCTCAGATGATCCTCTGGCTTTGGTCTCCCAGGTGTGAGCCACTGCACCCAGCCTTAGTTTAAATTTAAATTGTTGACCAAGTACAGTGGCTTATGCCTATAATCCCAGCACTTTGGGAGGCCGAGGCGGGTGGATCACCTGAGGTCTGGAGTTTGAGACCAGCCTGACCAACATGGTGAAACCCCTTCTCTACTAAAAATACAAAAATTAGCTGGGCATGGTGGCATGCACCCATAGTCCCAGCTACTCGGGAGGCTGAATTGGGAAAACTGCTAGAACCCAGAAGGTGGAGTTTGTAGTGAGCCAAAATCACACCACTACACTCCAGCCTGAGTGACAGAGCAAGACTCCTTCTCAAAAATTAAATAAATAAATAAATTTAAGTTGTCTTATGTGGCTAGTCACTCTTCACTATATGTGACAGGGCAACTCTGTAACAATCCTATAGGGTGAGTATAATTTCTGTTCCCATTTCACAGCAAAGGAAGTTCAGACACAGAAAAGTTAAGTCATCTAGCCAGCAGATGGTGATGTGTGACCTGGGGTTTGGGCCCAGGGTGGCCTCATGCACCCACCTTGCTGCCTGTGTACAGGCACTCCATGGTGGCCTCTCAGCCTTCCTTCCCCAGCCATTGCTTCCCTTTTCTCCCCAGACGGGCACGTTGCGGTTCTGCGGGACCACGGAGTTTGCCAGCGGCCAGTGGGTGGGCGTGGAGCTGGACGAGCCTGAGGGCAAGAACGATGGCAGTGTTGGGGGCGTTCGGTACTTCATCTGCCCCCCCAAGCAGGGTCAGTCCCACCTGGGGCCCAAGAGGGGTGCAGCCAGGGGTCCACTCAGTAGTTCTGATGCTGCTGACGATGGGGGATGGGGACCGAGGGCAGAGGCTAGGACGATACCAAGCTCGGGCTCTGTACTTCTAGGTCTCTTTGCTTCCGTGTCCAAGATCTCCAAGGCAGTGGATGCGCCCCCCTCCTCTGTCACCTCCACGCCCCGGACCCCCCGGATGGACTTCTCCCGTGTCACTGGCAAAGGCCGCAGGGAACACAAAGGTCAGAGAGGGGATCCCTGTGGTGGGAAGAGCCAGTTTGGAGATGCTCTGTGGGTAGCTCTGCTTCTGTGACTCAGTTTCTCCTCAGGCGCAAACTCCAGTTTTGGAAGAATAGCTCTGAGTTCCTGACTCCTATGACTCAGTTTTCCCTTTGGCTCAGTACTGGCCCCACACAGTTCTTACAAGGTCCTGTGGGTTCCCTGCCCTCTGTGACTTAGTTTCCTCTCAGGCCCAAAGTTCTCCCCTAGTTTTAGGGATGAATCTGTGGAGATCCTGGCTTTTATTATTTTATTTTATTTTTTGAGACAGAGTCTTGCTCTGTTGCCCAGGCTGGAGTGCGGTGGTGTGATCTTGGCTCACTGCAACCTCTGCCTCCTGGGTTTAAGCAATTCTAGTTCCTCAGCCTCCCAAGTAGCTGGGATTACAGGTGCCTACCTCCATGTCCGGCTAATGTTTGTATTTTTTTTTGTAGAGACAGGGTTTCACCACGTTGGCCAGGCTGGTCTCAAACTCCTGATTTGCCCACTTTGGACTCTCAAAGTGCTGGGATTACAGGCACCCATCACCACGTCTGGCTAATGTTTGTATTATTTTTTTTTTTTTTTCTGTAGAGAGGGGGTTTCACCATGTTGGCCAGGCTGGTCTCAAACTCCTGACCTCAAGTGATCTGCCCTCCTTGGCCTCACAAAGTGCTGGGATTACAGGCCTGAGCCACTGCACCTGGCCTGATTTACTCTTGGATCCAATTCTCCCTTCATTTTAAAAGGACAGTTTCTGGGCTCCTGACTTCTGACTCAGCTTTTCCTTGGCCCACTTATCCTCAGCTTTCAGAAAGGATTTTGGGGTTCTTCGTGTTCTCTGACTTGATTTCCCTTCAGGCCTAAACCCCTTCCTAATTCTCCGGCATCTGGGATTCAGTTGTTGTAAGTAGAATTTTTGATGCCGCAAAAGAAATGGCACTCGAATATAAATTTCCTCAGCAAGGCAATTTACTTCTATAGAAGGGTGCAGCTCACAGATGAAACAATGGCGAGCACACACCTGGACAAGGAGGGGAAGGGGTACTTATACCTGATGGAGTTGCCCATACTGCTGTTGTTGTTCCCCTGTTGGCTAGGGTTAGACCGAACAAGCTAGACTAATCCCCACTGGCTATTTTAAAGAGAGCAGGGGTCCAAGCTGGAGTGGCAGGGTGGGTGGTTTGGCAGGAAGGACGGTTATGGGTGGGTCAGAGCAGGTAGCCAGGGTGACCTAGGTCAAAGGTGACTGGAGCAGGTGACTGAAGCAGGTGACCAGGATGAGTCAGGACAGAGCTAGGGGCTGGGGGAACAGATGTGAATTACTGATTAGAACTGGTAGAGAGGGTTGTTTACTGGAACTACAAGGAAGTTAACTTTAAAATAGAGAATTAAAGAATAATAAGAGAGCTGAAGATACTGACATACTGATTCTTTGAAGAGAAACATGGGGTTCACTGTATCTAACACAGTTTCACTTCAAACCAAGAACAGGGTTTCTACTTTGGGGTTTTCCTGGTGGCACGGGGTCCCCAAAGTTGATATCATCCCCCCACCTCCTGCACCTTCTACCCTTAGGCAAAAAGAAGACTCCATCATCCCCATCTCTGGGCAGCCTGCAGCAGCGTGATGGGGCCAAGGCTGAGGTTGGAGACCAGGTCCTGGTTGCGGGCCAGAAGCAGGGGATTGTGCGCTTTTATGGGAAGACAGACTTTGCCCCAGGTGAGGATGGGGACTCTGGGCTGGGGGACAGGCAGGGCCTTGAGAAATCCTGACACCTTCACGCTGCAGGTTATTGGTATGGCATTGAGCTGGACCAGCCCACGGGCAAGCATGATGGCTCTGTCTTCGGTGTCCGGTACTTCACTTGCCCCCCGAAGCATGGGGTCTTTGCACCAGCATCCCGTATTCAGAGGTGAGCCCAAACTTCCAGCCCTAACCCAGGGTACCAGCTGGAGCCCTGATCCCCCCCCTCAGATGGCCTCCTCCTCCCAGACCAGCAGGACAGTGTGGACACCTGCCAAGCCCAGCCCTTTCCTCATAGGTTCCTAGGGCCCAGCTCTCAAGTCAGACCCCAGCCTCTTGTGGCTCTGACCTTTCCCCCTCCCTGTGTCTCCCCAGGATTGGCGGATCCAGTGATCCCCCCGGGGACAGTGTTGGAGCCAAAAAAGTGCATCAAGTGACAAGTGAGTTGGGGGATGATATGCAGGGAGGAGTATATGTTTGGGATGGAAGGAAGGGTCATGGATTCTCAAGTGTATACTGGTGACAGTCTCTGGTATTTAACTGGGGACACAGGGTCCAGGAAAATGATGAGACAAGGTTCCCAAAAGAATAGGTGCTAGAGGGTATGAGGAAGTTAGCAACAAGGCTCTTTGTGGACAGGAGGTTGAGCAGATGCTGGGGACAGGGGTAGTCACTAGGGGACATGGTGGGGATTATGGACAAGAGGCCCAGGTGGGTATTGGGAATGTGGGATCCAGGTGGGAACTGGAGACATAGGGAGGTATTAATGACAAGGAATCTGGATGTACTGAGGACACACGTGGTCTGTCACCCCCTCATTTTATACTTTGCCCTCCTCTTCAGTGACGCAGCCCAAACGCACCTTCACCACAGTCCGGACCCCAAAGGACATTGCATCAGAGAACTCCATTTCCAGGTGCGTAGCCAATCACAGTCCCCTCTCCCACGTGACATTCAGGGAGAGGGATCCACAAGGCAGTTGAACCTAGAGGTCTGGAGCTCTGGTCAGGGCTGGAAAGAGAGGGTAGGAAAACTTGTGACTTGTAACTATACCCAGAAACAGTCTTTAGGGTGTAGGGCCCCGCACTGAATTCTAGTGACTTCCACTTTCAAGGGGGCCGGTAAAGGAAGCGGAACACCCTCCACTCCACACAAGCCTCAGAACAACAGACAGAGGTCGGGTGCGGTGGCTCACACCTGTAATCCCAGAACTTTGGGGGTCGAGGCAGGTGGATCGCCTGAGGTCAGGAGTTCAAGGCCAGACTGGCCAACATGGTGAAACCCTACTGAAAACACAAAAATTAGCCAGGCACGATGGCATACAACTGTAGTCCCAGCTACTTGGGAGGCTGAGGCAGGAGAGCTGCTTGAACCTGGAAGGCAGAGGTTGCAGTGAGCCAAGGTCGCACCATGACACGTCAGCCTGGGCAACAGAGAGAGATTCCATCTCAGAAAACAAACAAACAAACACACACACACACACACACACACACACACACACACACACACACACACATTCCATCTCAGAAAACAAACACACACACACACACACACACACACATTCCATCTCAGAAAACACACACACACACACACACACACACACACACACACCCAGCCAGGCCTGATGGCAAACGCCTGGGGAAAGGCTGGCGGTGATGGGTGCAGACACACACACACACACACACACACACACCCACCAGCCAGAAAGGCCTGGGGAAAGGCTGGCGGTGATGGGTGCAGATGTCCCTGCTGCCTGCCTCAGGACGTGACCCTGTCGTCCTCCTTTCCAGGTTGCTGTTCTGCTGCTGGTTCCCCTGGATGCTGAGGGCAGAGATGCAGTCTTAGAGGCCCTGGATACCCGACAAAGAGACAGAGTCCCCACTAGCATCTCCTAATACCCGAGGAGCCCTGAGTCACCCTGAGATAGAGATTCCCAGTAACACATCCAGAGTAGAGACCCCTGTTAGCCAGCCCTCGATCACTGAGGTCCCATTATTAACAGATGCCCCCATAATAACCCCCAAATGCAGACCCCATGTCACCCAGAAAGATTCCCTGAGTAGCACCTTCAGGCTAGTCCCTATCCCCAACCCCTGAGAGCAGATTCCCAGATTAACAGATTTCCACATCACCCCAAATGATGGTGACCCTCTCTACATAATATACCACAACAGTACATTCTCGAATCACCCAGCCCTGGATCAGAAACCTCCCATTAACAAACACTTCCCCCAGGTCCTCTTGAAATAAACATAGGTCATATCCCCCAGAGCAAAAGAGTAACAGACTTTCATGTCATTGTTCTCCACTTAACATTAGTCCCCTCAAGATGTTGTGACCCCAGGGTCACCGTGAAGCCCTTACACTCCAGCCCCTCAATCAGAGACTTCCTTCATTAACAAAGACCCTTGTTCTTACCCTCAAGAAGAAACCCACCATAACCAGCCCACTGTCACCCCTAATTTACAGACACCAAAACAGTCCTGGAAGTGCTAATTACAGGACCCCCAAGTCTTCCTACCCTCTGCACCCTCAAGAAACCCCCAGTGCCTTGTATGACGCCCACCCGACATGGCCCACAGCTCCTGTGCTAGCCAGACTCCCAGAAAATTCTCTATTTTTTAAGTAATGACTTCCCCCTTTGGGGGACCCCAAAATTTGGAGGCCCCATTCTAGGACTCTGGGGATCCTAGATCCTAGAGTACACATGTCCCAAACTCCCCCATGCCCTCAAGTCCTACAGCCCCTAGAAGACCCCAATGCCCTAACTCCTAGGACCCCCAAATCATGGAATCCTCAAATCCCCAGGGAATCCCAAATTTGAAAATCCAATTCCAAGCCCTCAGGAAACCCAATCATGAGGTCCTTGTGCCTGGGATAGAGGAGACTGCAGTCAGGATATCCATTCCAGGCTCCCAGGTACCTCAAGCCCTATTCACAGGCACCAGGAAAACCCCACACAGGAATTCCCATCGCTGGAAACTGGAGAACTTCAATGCCCTGAGTCGACGGATCTCAAGACACCAAATTCCAAGAGCCCCAGCCCCAAGGGAACCCCAAATCCTAAAGCCTTTATCTCTAATATATTGAAGGCCCCAAGGCCCTGAGGGGATCCCAAATCCTGGAACCCCGATTTCAGTCTACGTTCTGGTCACTGGCCTCAAAGGACCCCACAGCACCTGGGCCAGACCAACAGCCTGAGGGAGAACCTGAAGGCCCAGGGAGTCCAGGGCGGACCTGGGGCCCCGACCACCAAGGACAGCTCACGACTGCCCCTTCACTGCATGTCCCCAAACTCAGCATGACTCCTGTCCTCTTCAATAAAGACGTTTCTATGGCCTCTCTGTGTGGGGTCATTGTTTGGGGGTTTCGCCCCTGCCTCTATACCCTTGCTGGGAGAAGACAGGAAAGGAAGTGCTTCCTTCAATCTCGCCTCCCTGCAGTGTGGGCATGGGGTGGCGGTGGCCGTGGGAAGTCCTTCTAACAGCCTCTTCTGTCTTACCGAGGCTGTCCAGGCTGCCATCCTGGTCCCACCCATCAGGGGCGATTCCGCAGTTGGCGGGTTCGGTTCCTAAGTTCTGATTGGCCAGTACTAGACAACGATGCTCCGCCCACGCCCTCCTGCCAATGGCTCAGAGGCCAGGAGCCAGGAGGCGCGGCCTATCCCTGGGCGAGGATGAAGGGGGCAGGCGAATACTGAGTGAGAGCGCCGATTGGGTGGAAGGCGGGCCCTCGAGGCCTCTAGGAGCTTCTATTGGCCTGCGAGTTCTGCGTCTGTAATGTGGGACGGAAATGGCTGGGAGGGGGATGGTGATGTTGAATTTGGAAATTGGTGGGGACACTGGTGGACGGTCAGTTTTAGGGGGTGCTGGGGGTAGAGATCGGTGTCAAGAAGGCTGAAAGTGGGGATCCGGGGGAGCCCGGAGTAGGAGTCCGAGGAGGCTCAGAGCTTGGAGTCCTAAAAGACTCGGAGTCGGGGGTCTGAAGGGTTCAGGGAGGGAAAAAGGCTTGGGAGTCAGGCTTAGAGCTAAAGATGCCAGGGTGCTGGAGTGAAGGGGCGCTCAGGAAGGAAAATCCGAGGGGCGTTCAAATGGGGAGATCCGAGGAGGCTGAGGGTGGACGTGTCTGAGGAGGCTCAGATTAGGATCACAGAGGTTCACAGAATGGGGTTCCGCGGGGCGGGGGGCGCTGAGTGTTGATAGCCCGGCTCACGGTTGCAGGTCTGAAGTGGGGTCTCAAGGTGTTTAAATGGATTCTGGGGTGCAGCCCTGGGGGCTATGTGTGGAGCTTTTGAGAAAGGCTCCCTGTGTGTGAGGCCAGAGAATGTTTTCCGTGGAAGGATTGAGAGGGCATATGCATCGTTTGATGGGCCCTTAGCTGACACAGTAATGGGGAAATATTCTTCGGGCTCATTGTGTCCGGACATGGAGCCTAGGGCTCTCTGTGTGGCTTGTAAGATGCTGAAGACTCAGCTTTTAGAGGCCAGATGAGTTTCAAAAGGGAGCTGAAGTGAGGCCTGGCCTGTGATGGAGTGGAAGGCTGCATCGTGATGTTAGGGTGGGAGGCTTAGTGACTTCAGCATGTGTTCTCCCTCCCTACAGGATTGAGTGCAAGGAGTTGGTGTTGATGGAGGAGCAAGACGCCAGAGTCCCAGCCCTGGAACCATTCAGAGTGGAACAGGTTGTCAGAACTCGGGGTGCAGAGGGTGAAGGAGGCAGGCTGACTCCTGAGTTCCTGGGTTGGGACTGCCCCCCCCAAATTCATTCTGTCAGAGGCCATCCTGGAATGGCACTGGTCCCTTGGCTTCAGACCCTGACCTTTCTGAGGACATCCTGGGCCTGTCTCCAGGGGTAGGGGCTGTTCTGTGAAGATACGGCCTCTGTGTGGGTTGAAGAGCCGTATCTTCAGGGGGTCTCTCTATTCTAGGCACCACCTGTAATCTACTATGTCCCTGACTTCATCTCCAAAGAAGAGGAGGAGTATTTGCTTCGACAGGTGACGTCAGTGCCCTTCTGGTCTGTTTTCCCACTCTTCCCATATCCCTCCCCAGTGCCTGTCCTCTGTATGAGAGCCCCAAAGGCTGCAGTGAAGACCCTGGCAAAAGGAAGAATGCCGTATAGCACCCATCCTTCACCCTCCCTGTTCCTTTCTCAGGACCTTTGAGGGCCTGTCAGAAAGAGATTTTTTTTCAGCCAGGCATGGTGGTGCATGCCTGTAGTCCTAGCTCTTCAGGAAGCTGAGACAGGAGGATCACTTGAGCCCAGAAGTTGAAGGCTACAGTGATCACACCACTGCATTCTAACTTGAGCAACAGAGTAAGACCATCTCTAAAAAATAAAAATTAAAAAAAGATATTTCTGGCTGGGTGCGGTGGCTCACACCTGTAATCCCAGCACTTTGGAAGGCCAAGGCGGGCAGATCACTTGAAATCAGGAGTTCAAGACCAGCCTGGCCAACATAGTGAAACCCTGTGTCTACTAAAAATACAAAAATTAGCCGGGCGTGGTGGCAGGCACCTGTAATCCCAGCTACTTGGGAGGCTGAGGCAGGAGAATCACTTGAACCCAGGAGGCAGAGGTTTCAGTGAGCTGAAATTGCACCAATGCACTCTAGCCTGGACAATAAGAACAAAACTTTGTCTCAAAAAAAAAAAAAAAGAAAAGAAAAGAAAAAAAAGGCCAGGTGTGGTGGCTCACACCTGTAATCCCAGCACTTTGGGAGGCTGAGGCAGACAGATCACCCGAGGTCAGAGTTTAAGACCAGCCTGGTCAACATGGTGAAACCCCATCTCTATTAAAAAAAAAAGAGAGAGAGAGAGAGAGATTTCTCTAGGAGGCTTTGGAGAAACCAAACTGATTCTTAGCAAGTGGTTTTTATGAACTTTAGGCTCCCTGTGCTGAGATAGCCCAGTCCAGCCTTCAAAATAAGAATATTATTGAGATCATATTCCTTGTCCAGGAATAGCCCAGTGCATCCCATCCCAGGGTCTCAGGAACAAGGAAGTTACAGAGCTCATACTCCCTGTACTGAGATAGCGCAATCCTGCTAGCTTAGAGAATAGGAGGCTATAAACATAGGCTGAGATATCCCAGTTCAGATCATTGAGACTAGGGAGTAAAGATTTTAGTATTCAGATTTCTGTGCTGAGATAGCCCAGTAAACTCTTTCCTGTGCTAAAATAGCTCAGCATAGACCCAGAGCCTTAGGAATTAGGTTACCAAGCACAGACTGTCCATGCTGAGATGGCCCGGTCTGTATTCTATTCTTAAGGTTTGCGGAAAGAAGAATTCATGAAGCTCAGAGTCCCTGCATGGGGACAACCCTTTGCAGCCCCAGAGCCTAAGTGACAGAGCACAGATCTTCCCTGTGTTGGAGTAACCCACTGAGCTTGAGTCCAGGAAAAAATTAGCTACAGAACACAGACTTTTTTTTTTTTGCTAAGATAGCCCATTCCAGACCTTTGGGCTCTTGTGATTGAAAAATCTACATTTTAAAAAAAATTTCCTTCAGCAAGGCAATTTACTTCTACAGAAGGGTGCAGCTCACAGATGGAACAATGGCAAGCAAACACCTGGACAAGGGAGGGGAAAGGGTACTTACTCCTTATGGAGTCACCACTACTGCTGTGTCGTTCCCCTATTGGCTAGTGTTAGACCGCACAGTCTAGTCTAATTCCGATTGGCTATTTTAACAGAGTGGGTAGTTTGGCAGGAAGGATGATTATGGGCAGGTCAGAGCAGGTAGCCGGGGGTCAAAGCAGGTGACCAGGATGAGTCAGGACAGAGCAGGGGACCTGGGATGGGGGAGGGAAACAGACGTGAACTACTGATTAGAACTGATTAGAAAAGGTTGTTTACTGAAACTACAAGGAAGTTAACTTTAAAATGGAGAATTAAAGAATAAGAGCTGAACATATGACGTACTGATTCTTTGAAGAGAAACTTGGGGTTCACTGTATCTCAGAATCCCTCATCCTGAATTTTTACACTTTTGTTTTTTCTCTTCAAACTTCCTTAACATGTCTTAGCTTAATTGTTCTGCTGTCCCTTTGAGCACATCCATAGTGTAATAATTAACCGCTGCTAATCATAATAGATATAATTTATTTAATTTACATTTTTATTAATTTCACCTACGAAAATATTGACTGAAATCCTGCAGCTATTTGGTCTTGGGTTTTAAATTTACTTGGTAACTCCAATAGTGTTTATATAAATGTGAGGGTTAAAGGACCCATGTAAGGCACTTCTTTTTACAAAAATCTACATGTTATAGGCCGGGCGCGGTGGCTCACGCCTGTAATCCCAGCACTTTGGGAGGCCGAGGCCGTCGGATCCCTTCACGTCAGGAGTTAAAGACCAGCCTGACCATCATGGTGAAACCCTGTCTCTACTAAAAACACAAAAATTAGCAGGGCATGGTGGCATGTAATCCCAGCTACTTGGGAGGCTGAGGCAGGAGGACTGCTTGAACCCCGGAGGCGGAGGTTGCAGTGAGCCAAGATTGCGCCATTGTACTCCAGCCTGGAGCACAAGAGCGAGACTAAGTCTTAAAAAAAAGGCAAAAATCTACGTATTGGAGAATTCCTGGGCTGAAATAACCCAGTTCAGCCCCATAACCATGAAGGGAATGCGTAGATTATCAATTAGCGCATAGATTTGTTGGACTGAGATATTCCATTCTAGACCATTAGGATCTTGGCGGTGGAAGATTTTCAAAGTACTATCTTTGCTGTGCTGAGATAGCCTAGCTTTGCACAGTCCCTCCCCCAGGCAATAGGAACAAGGAGGTTGCAGAACTCAAACTGTCCTCAGAGAGCCCAGGAATCAGGAATTTTTTTTTTTTTTTTTTTTCACCACTGAAACAGTCTCACTCTGTCACCCAGGCTGGAGTACAGTGGTGTGATCTCAGCTCACTGCAGCCGCCACCTCCTGGGTTCAAGAGATTCTGGTGTCTCAGTCTCCCGAGTAGCTTGGATTGCAGGCGTGTACTACCACATGGCTAATTTTTGTTTTTATTTTTTATTTTTATTTTTTGAAACGGAGTCTCGGTCTGTTACCCAGGCTGGAATACAGTGGCACGATCTCAGCTCACTGCAACCACCGCCTCCCAGGTTCAAGCAATTCTGCCTCAGCCTCCCAAGTAGCTGGGGTCACAGGTGTGCGCCACCACGCCCAGCTAAGTTTTGTATTTTTAGTAGAGATGGAGTTTCCCCATGTTGGCCAGACAGGTCTCAAACTCCTGACCTCAAGTGATCCGCCTCAGCCTCCCAGAGTGCTGGGATTACAGGCCTGAGCCACTGGGCGTGGAATCAGGAAATTAGAATGCTGACTATGCTGGGCTGAAAGAGCCCTGTCCAGCCCCAGAACTCTTAGACCATGGTTGTGCAGCCCTGATTCTTAAATCCTGGTAGACATGGGTGGGCTTTGGGGCCAAAAGTGTTCCGAGGAAAGAAAGCAAACTACAAGATCCTAGGAACCCACTGCCCCAGGGAATGGTCCCACAGACACTGGGATGACCCATTTCTACCCTAGAGGTAAAGGCCCTTATGTTGGCCTGGGTGGGAGAATCTTAGAGGGGTGATCCTGAGAAAGGAGTGACCCCTTTTCCACCTCCTAGGTTTTTAATGCCCCAAAGCCAAAGTGGACCCAGCTGTCTGGGAGAAAGTTACAGAATTGGGGTAAGTGTCCCTGGCTGGGCATGAGTAATTCTGGGATGTAGGCTGGGGCAAGGGACTCAGGTCCAATAGCCTCAAGACATCAGAGGGTTCCTGATGGCTCAGGGGGCCCCAAGAGCCAGGAGGATTCCAAAGGGGTCAGTGGAGGTCCTGAGGGGTTTGGGAAATCCTGATGAGTTGGGAGTATCTGAAAGGGGCCCATGGTCTGGAGAAGTTAGGAGACCTCTGAAGGGCCCAGTGACTATCTCCAAAGGGTGAGGGGTCCCTGAGGGTGTCAGGGTGCTTCCAGCCACTGTGGAATCCCTAATGAGTTATCTGTGTGCTATGGGGAACCCTTAGAACTCCATTGCCATCTCCAGGTGGGCTTCCCCATCCCCGGGGAATGGTTCCTGAGCGGCTGCCTCCATGGCTCCAGCGCTATGTGGACAAAGTATCTGACCTCAGCCTCTTTGGAGGCTTCCCAGCTAACCATGTACTCGTGAACCAGTATCTACCTGGAGAGGGCATCATGGTAACCACACACACTTGGCCCATGTCCTCCCACCCAGATTTCTAAGCCATCCTGGGGCAGGGGACCCTGTACCTACCCTCACTCATTAGGCAGCCACATCCCCCAAGTAGGCATTCATCTCCCTGTCCCTGGGTTGGGAGCCCCCTTTTGACCTAGAGGGTGGGGGGTGTGGACTCCTGCCCTGCCCAGCCCTGGTGCCCACTCCCCAGCCCCACGAGGACGGACCACTGTACTACCCGACTGTCAGCACCATCAGCCTTGGTTCCCACACCATGCTGGACTTCTACGAGCCACGGCGGCCGGAGGATGATGACCCTATGGAACAGGTGGGCCCCCAGACACTGCCCCCAGCTCTTGCAGACACTTCAACCTCACACATCCTCCAAGATGACCTGGTCCCATGTGTCTTTGGGGTATTCCTGGCACTCTTCCAGATACCTTCCCTTGTCCCCTCATGGAGCGTACCCACTTTCTCCCAGATGCCCAGCCCATCTACTTCCAGGGTGCCCTACACACCATGATTTCCACAGGCTCCCCGATGCCACAACCTGCTGGTCAGATGCCCCTGACTCCCCAGCAGACACTAATATCCTCAGATACCCCACCACCGTTTACCCAAGGAGGCCTCACGTCCTCCCAGCTGCCCCATCTGCCCTGCTCAGGGTGCCCTAGACATCCTGCTACTCTAGGAATGTGACTTGGGGTACAGGACACCCCCAGATTCTCCTTGGCCCCTTGACATGATTTCTCTGAGTGATGCATTTCCAGCACCCTAGTGTTCACAGAAACGCCCCTGAACACCCTGACTCTTTGGGGCTTGCCCTGGAGCCCTGCGTGCTCCTGGATGCTGTGACACCCTCTCAGCTGTGCGGTTGTCCTCTAATGACCTGATGTCTTTGGGGACCCGCACTGTCTCTAAGCTCTGCCTCACTCTGTTCTCACCTCGTCCTGGCTTCAGCCATGCTCTCTCAGCCCAGGTCTGTCTGCATTTCCTGGGGACTGCCGATCTCTGGATCCCAGCCTCAGCCCCAGCCCCTTGGAGATCCCATAGGCAGCTCCCACCATCAGCTGACCCTCTGACGCCCCCATCTGCAGCCTATATCCTGCCCCCTCTCGAGGGACTGTAGAGCCCTCACCCTCCCTTCCCAGCAGCCCCAGCCCAGGCCGCAGCAATTTTCACTCCTGAACCACCAGAGCCTCCATCACTGTGAGCACACTTGCTCTTCAGCCTATGTCCCTGGGGACCCGCTGCTCCCCAAAGCCGGCCGACTTCTCGCCCACCCCTTCCCCCGACTTCTTGAGCCCTGCTGACCCTCAACCCGCCCTGCAGCCCTGGGCCCCGCCCCGGCCCACCACCTCGCTGCTACTGGAACCGCGCAGCCTGCTGGTGCTACGCGGCCCTGCCTACACGCGCCTCCTCCACGGGATCGCTGCCGCCTGCGTAGACGCGCTGGATGCCGCCTCCCCACCGCCCAACGCGGCCGCCTGCCCGTCGGCGCGGCCCGGAGCCTGCCTGGTGCGCGGTACCCGGGTCTCGCTGACCATCCGCCGCGTGCCCCGCGTGTTGCGGGCCGGCCTCCTGCTGGGCAAGTGACCGCCACGGCCGGGACCCCTTGGATCCCCCGGCTCCTGCCCGCTTGGGGCTGCTATGACTCTGCGACCTTGGAACCCTGTTGGGCAGAGGGGGGCTCCCTTGGGTTATTTATTTTCCTAATAATTTTGTGGGAGCCACAGAAGACCCTATACCAAATAAAAAATCTTTCGTTGGTTTTAAATTTTTATTTTTTTTGTGGGGGGGCAGGTGCTTGGGTTCCTGAGGGGCGCCGCATGTAGGGTCTTAAATGAATGGGATAGGCCCTGGAGGTCAGATGTCTGGGTCCCCAGTGGGGCAGAATCCAAGGCTCTTGGGGAGATGGGGGAGTGGTTCTATCTGGGACCCCCTTGGATGGCAGAGTGATGCTGGGAGGTTTAGCTACTGGCCTGCTAGGCAGTAAGGAGTTAAGTGGCTCTTCTGTCACCTGAGCCGGGCATCAAATGGCCTGGTCCAGGTTCCTCTTGGAAGGGGCGGAGCCAGGCCTGTCCTGGGCCTCTCCTGCAGCCTCAGGCCCCGGTGACTCCGGTGACTCCAGCGGAGGAGCTCTGGGATACTCTTGTTGAAGGAAGAGGTCTTACTGGCTGCCCTCACCTGACTCTGTGTCCCCAGGCCCCCAGCCATGGCTCTATCCCTGCCTCTGGGCACTGGACTTGGCTCAGAGCCCCTCAGCCACCCCCCGGGAGCCCCTAGGGAGCCGGACTTTGTTGGACGCACGGTCTGCCCTGCATCCGGAGAGGAGAGCACCAGGTGGGGCTGGGGCTTTTTGGAAGCTTGTTCCAAGAGGGTGGGCTCGGGGACAGGGACCACGTGAGGGTAAGAGGCGCCATGGCTGTGATCACCTGGGGACATAGGAGAGGCTGCTGGGGTTTGGGTGAGGGTGGGCTGGAAAGTGAGGTGTCTGAGACTCACCCAGTCCCACCCCCTGCCTCCCAGCCCAGAGCAGGCCCAGACCCTGGGACAGGACGCCTTGGGCCCTCCCGAGCACTTCCAGGGTGGGCCAAGGGGTAATGAGCCCGCCGCTCGCCCCCCAAGATGGTCAACACCCTCTTCCCATGAGGACCCAGCTGGGGGCAGACATTGTGAGGTGAGCTGAGGTGACCCAGACCCCTTGTGCCAGCCCCACCTCCTCTCCGTCCCCCTGAGTCCGGCCTCCACCCTGAGGACTGGGTGATGATTCTAGAAAGGTGTTGGATGTCTGTAGGGGGAGGAACCCTCTGGAAAATGTTTCCTTCTTTCTTTTTTTTTGAGATGGAGTCTCGCTTTGTTGCCAGGCTGGAGTGCAGTGGCGCAATCCCGGCTCACCGCAACCTCGGTCTCTCAGGTTCAAGTCATTCTCCTGCCTCAGCCTCCTGGGTAGCTGGGACTACAGGCGCAAGCCACCACGCCCAGCTAATTTTTATATTTTTAGTAAAGATGGGTTTCACCATGTTGGCCAGGATGATCTCAATCTCTTGACCTTGTAATCTGCCAGGCTTGGCCTCCCAAAGTGCTGGGATTACAGGGGAAATGTTTCTTTACCAATCAGTAGAGAAGTGTTTCTTTTCTTTTTTTTTGAGACTGAGTCTCATTCTGTCACCCAGGCTGGAGTACAGTGGTGTGATCTCAGCTCATTGCAACCTCCCCCTCCCAGGTCCCAGTGATTTCTCCTGTCTCAGCCTCCCAAGCAGCTGGGATTACAGGCGTGTGCCACCACACCTGGCTAATTTTTGTATTTTTAGTAGAGATGGGGTTTCACCATGTTAGCCAGGCTAGTCTTGAACTCCCTGGTGATCCACCCACCCCAGCCTCCCAAAGTGCTGGGATTACAGGCATGAGCCACCATACCCAGCTGTATTTCCTTTTTATTTAAAAAAAAAAAAAAAAAAAGAGAGAGAGAGAGACGAGGTTTCACTATGTTGCCCAGGCTGGTCTTGAATTCCTGGGCTCAAGCCATCTTCTGGCCTTGGCCTCCCAAAGTTCTGGGATTATATGTGTGAGCCACCACATCTGGCTGAGAAGCATATCATCAGAGCTCCTGGTGTAGTCCCATTCTTCTAAGGGGGTACCCAGCCCCATCACCCCCTTCCTTCCCTGAGCCCCCGCATTGGGCCTCACACATCCAAGTTTCCAGGAGGCTTGAAAACCTGGAAGGCCCCCTCCAGTAGGAGCGACCCTGGTGCAGACAGACCTGGAGGCGGACTCTGCTGCAGAGAAGTTTCCAGAAGCTTACAGAAGAGGGGTGAGGAAGGGGGCAGGGGTGATATCTTGATTGGCCCACTGGCCCTGACTTGGCTCCTATGTTTCCCCAGCACCCTGCTTCTGGCCTGGAGGTACTGGAGGCTGAGCAGGACAGCCTACACCTGTCCCTGCTGGGGCTGGGCCTCTGGCTGCAGGACCTGGAGCAAGGCCCAGGGCGCTGGGCGTTGGCCCAGAGCGGGATGGTGCAGCTGCGGGTAGGCAGGGGAGGCCAGGATGTGGGGGTGAGCAGGGCGCCAGCAGTGAGTGACAGCCAGCTTTCTGGGGTGGGAAACGGGGTGAGTGCCTGTTCCAGGCCTGTGGATAGGAAATGGGGGAGGAGGTAACTCCAGGTTGTGGGTTCCTGGTGTCCCTGGTGTGCATGTGGAGTGAGGTCCAACCATGTGTCCCCAGGCCCTCCAGGCGGACCTACGAGGGGCAGCTGAGCGTGTGGAGGCGCTGATAACGTTTGGTGAGGGGCTGGCACAGCGGAGTGAGCCGAGGGCCTGGGCAGCCCTGGAGCAGATCCTGCGGGCCCTGGGAGCTCACCGAGACACCATCTTCCGGAGGCTGTGGCAGCTGCAGGCCCAGCTGGTCAGCTACAGCCTGGTAGGGCCCATTCTGATACTCCCCACCCAACACAGGCCCCAACCTCATAGCCCCCATGACCTCTGTCCTCTGACCCAGGTGTTTGAAGAGGCCAACACACCGAACCAGGACTTGGAGATCGAGGGAGACTCGGACTGGCCAGGACCTGGTGGCATGTGGGGGCCCTGGGCACCCAGTAGTCTTCCCACTTCTGCAGAATTGGAGTGGGATCCAGCGGGGGACATTGGGGGCCTTGGGCCCTCAGAACAAAAGACTGCCCGGATACTAGGAGCGCCCTGTGAGCTGTGTGGCCACAGAGGCCCCCAGGGCAGGGTACAAGGCCTTGAGGTGAGAGCAGACCCCCTGGAGGGACCTCATGCCAGACACCCTGAGGACATGTCTGTGTACCTTCTAGCAGGGTTCTTCCCTTCCAAGGAGGTGTGAGTGGCTCTGTCTCTTGGTGTCTCCTTCTATCTCACTGTTTCTCTCTCTCCTGTCTGTCTCTGTCTACATCCTCAAGCTCCATCTCAAATTCAGTCCCATCCCGAAGCCCCCAGATGATGCCCCGCTCACCTCCTGACTGTCCCAGTCTCTCCACCTCTTCAGAGAGGCCTGTCCTTACCTCCAAACATGAGCACTCTGATCTTCTTTATTCCCTAACAGCACTCACCACAGCTTGACTTTGTACATTTACTTATTTCATTTTTTTGAGACAAAGTCTCACTCTGTCGCCCAGGCTGGAGTGCAGTGGTGCGCTCTCTGCTCACTGCTCACTGCAACCTCCACCTCCCAGGTTCAAGCAATTCTCCTGCCTCAGCCTCCAAAGTAGCTGGGATTACAGGTGTGCACCACCACGCCTGGCTAATTTTTCTATTTTTAGTAGAGACAGGGTTTTACCATGTTGGCCAGGTTGGTCTCAAACTCCTGACCTCAAGTGACATGCCCGCCTCGGCCTCCCAAAGTGCTGGGATTACAGGCATGAGCCACCACACTGGGCCTCATTTACTCATTAATTTATGGTCTGTCTCTCTCCTGTCAAATGTAAGCTCCGTGGAGGCCAGGTATTTGCCTATTTCCATCCCCACTGTGTCCCCAGCTCCTAGAACAGTTCCTGGCTTGTAACAGACGCTCATTACAAATGTATTGAATGAATGAATAAATAATGTCCCTCCTCTCTTGGTTTCTTTGGCTCTGCCCTTGTCCGTCTGTCCCATGAGATCTCTCTGTTCCCCCAGAATTTCATCTCTATGACACCCCCTAACCTAGCCCTCCCCCAACCACATTTCTCTTTGTTGCTGGTTCTCCAGGAACCACACACCTCTCACTCCCGACAGGACATGCTGGAGTCCAGCCTCAGCCACTGGAAACACTTAGCAGGTCACCGAAGACGCTCCCTGCTCCGAAAGCCTCAGGTGAGCCGCTTCTCAACCAGGTGTAGCACTCAGGAATCTTGATGGTGAGTGACAGAAACCCAACAAGTTGAAAGTTACAAAAAAAGGGATGCCATTTTTTTTTTTTTTTTTAAATGTAACTGAAAGGTCCAGGCGCTGTTGGATTCAGAGCTTCAAACAACACCAGGGCTCAGTCCCTCCTTTTCTTGGGCTCTAATTCCCCAAGGTGGCTTCCTTCTCAGCAAAATAGGTGCGCCAGTGGCTACACAGTCATTCCCACTGGTTTACCCAACCCAGGGGATGAAGCATGCCTCCGACCCTACTGACAGCTGCCAAAGTCCCAGGGCTGACTCCCACTTACCGGCTGGGGTCATAGGCTGCACCTTGAATAAACCAGAGTGCTCGGACTGGCCAGGTATGGGTCATACCAATCATGGAAGTGAGGGAGGCAGGTGTCAGCTTCACTTGAACCTGAAGGTCTGGGAGTGGACGGCATGACAGCAGCCCACCTCCAATTGAGCCACTGCTATCAGAAAAAGGGGGATTGTGTTGGATGAAGGACAGATACAACCAGATATCCACTATACTTGGAGATATTCCAAGTCCATGCAGGGTCCTGGGGACGAGGAGGTGCCAGAAAAGGAGAAGAAATAACACCAGCCCTGTCAGTCTTACACTAGCAGAGAAAAGACCATATGAAGTGTCACTTCTGGCTGGATGCCATGGTTCACAACTGTGATCCCAACACTTTGGGAGGCCGAGGCAGGAGGATTGCTTGAGGTCAGGAGTTCAAGACCAGCCTGAGCAACACAGCCCCACCCCCCCATCTCTACAAAACAATTTTTTTTTTTTTTAAAGTAGATGGTTGCAGTGGCATGTGTCTGTGGTCCCAGCTATTAGGAAGGCTGAGGTGAGAGGATCAGTGAGCCTAGGAGGTTGAGGCTGCCATGAGTCGTGACTGTGAAACCACACTCCAGCGCGGGTGACAGAACAAGACCCAGTCTCAAAAAATAATGTGCCAGCCAAGCATGGTGACTCACACCTATAATCCCAGCACTTTGGGAGGCAGAAGTGGGCGGATCACTTGAGGTCAGGAGTTCAAGACCAGCCTGGCCAACATGGTGAAACCCCATTTCTACTAAAAATAACAAAAATGAGCCAGGTGTGGTGGTGAACGCCTATAGTCCCAGCTACTTGGGAGGCTGAGGCAGGAGAATTGCTTGATCCCAGGAGGCAGAGGTTGCAGTGAGCTGAGATCGAGCCATTGGAGTCCAGCCTGGGCGGCAAGAGTGAGACTCCTTCTAAAAAAAAAAAAAAATCATTTCTATTCATTCTGCTGCTGGCTTCTGTCCCTCCTTAGGACAAGAAGAGGCAAGCATCTCCCCAACTCCAGGATGTGAGGCTGGAGGGGAATCCTGGGTGAGATGCCTGGAAGATGGGACTGGGGTGTGGCAGCCCACTCGTATGTTTAACACTGCATTTCCCTTCACAGGGCTCCCGATCCTGCATCCAGGTGGCCCCTGACCTTCCTCCTTATCCTTTTCCTCCTCTTCCTCCTCCTGGTGGGTGCCGTGTTTCTCCTGCCTGTGTCAGGAGGCCCCTGCTGCTTTCACGGCCGAATGCCCCGGATACCCTACCTAGTGCTCAGCTATGTCAATGGTCTTCCCCCAGTCTGATGTGTCTAATAAATGGTCACTGTCAAAGGAAGTGTGAGGATACTGGGTGCTTGCATACCCAGAATCTAGAATGTGGCCTGGATATATCTGGACAGACCCTTTTGCCATGAGCACAGAACACAGAACTGCATCAGCCCATCTTGGGTGGGGCTGCTCCAGACCCTGACACAAAGGGTCAAATACCAGTTCTTTATTTAGGTGTGGCAGGGGATCCAAGATGTAAGCTCAGGAAGGGAGAAAGCCAATACTGGGTGAGTTACTGGTTGCTGCTCTGGGCACCTGGGGTGCCATGCCATTGGGGAGCTCTGGGAAATTGTGGAACACAGTTCAAACTGGTTCTACCCTAGGGGCAAAGAAGTGGCTTTTTTCTTTTTTTTTTCGACAGAGTCCTACTCTGTCGCCCAGGTTGGAATGCAGTGGTGCAATCTCAGCTCACTGTAACCTCCGCTTCCAGGATTCAAGCAATTATCCTGCCTCAGACTCCAGAGTAGCTGTGATTATAGGCGTGTACCACCATACCAGGCTAGCTTTTGTTTGTTTGTTTTGTTTTTTTTGACACAGGGTCTCGTTCTGCTGCTCAGGCTGAAGTGCAGTAGCTTGATCTTGGCTCACTGCAACCTCTGCCTCCTGGTTTCAAGCGATTCTCTGGCCTCAGCCTCCCAAGTAGCTGGGATTACAGGAATGTGCCACCATGCCTGGCTAATTTTTGTATTTTTAGTAGAGACAGGATTTTGCCAGTTGGTCAGGTGGGTCTTGAACTCCTGATCTCAGGTGACCCACCCACCTCAGCTTCCCAAAGTGCTGGGATTACAGGCATGAGCCACCATGCCCAGCTTAGTTTTTGTATTTTTAGTAGAGATGGGGTTTCGCCATGTTCACCAGGCTGGTCTCAAACTCCTGACCTGAGGTGAACCACCTAGACCTCCCAAAGTGCTGGGATTACAGGCGTGAGCCACCGTGCCTGACCCACATTTCTATACTAGCTCTCATCTCTCATTGTTGAAGGCTTTTCCTGGACACTTTAACACCCTAGTATTCCCAGCCCTCTGGCCTGTGAAGGCCCCTCCCTCAGGCAAAGCAGCACAGGTGCATGCCACAGGAAGCTAGAAGCAGGCACAGGAAGGTGCACATGATACGGGTGGAGCTGCTGTCGGCATCTGCTGTGGCCTAACTTGCATCCTTAGAGGTGCTCATTCAAATATTCTATGTAGCGGGCTCCTGGGCTGGGCCATCACTGATTCAGGACTGTGAAATCCCTCTTCCCGCTGTCTTCACAACACCAGGCTAAATTGCTTATAGTCCAGTCTCCCCAGAGCTTAAGGTATCGGGACAAGAGGTAGAGGCAGAATCAGACTCAAGAACAGATGCAGGAGCCCTGTGTGGGGCTCCAGAATGCACCCTTCACACAGATCCACGCTCCTGTAATTCTCAAAACTGCTAGCAATGCGGCCCCACTTTACAGCATAGGAAACAGGCTCAAAGAGGGGAATTCATTGGCCCAGGCCACACTAGTGAGAGCCCAACTCTCACTGACATTAAAACAGAAATGGGAATTAATTAATTTAAGACTGAGTTTCTCTCTGTCACCCAGGCTGGAGTGCAGTGGTGTGATCTTGGCTCATATCGCTGCAACCTTGGTCTCCTGGGTTCAAGAGATTCTCCTGCCTTAGTCTCCTGAGTAGCTGGGACTACAGGCACACACCACTGCACCTGGATAATTTTTTGTATTTTTAGTAGAGATGGAGTTTCACCATGTTGGCCAGGCTGGTCTCCAACTCCTGACCTCAGGTGATCTGCTCGCCTTGCCCTGCCAAAGTGCTGGGATTACAGGCATGAGCCACCATACCCAGCCTGGGAATTTATTTATGTAGGTAACAGAAGTTCAGGACTTCAGGGCCGGGTGCAGTGGCTCACACCTGTAATCCCAGCACTTTGAGAGGCCAAGGAAGGATCACTTGAGCCCAGCAGTTCAAGACCAGCCTAGGCAACATAGTGAGACTCTGTCTCTATAAACAACAAAACAAAACAAAAATATAAGTTAAGGATTTCAGGCATAGTTAGATGGTGGGGCTCAAATGCTGTCTCTTGTCTCTCATTTCTTTTCTCTATTTTGGCTTCATTCTTATCCTAGTGATGGCCAGAGTGACCCTCAAAACCTCCAGCCATACATAGCTGAGTCCAAACTCATATAATTCACTGCACAACAGGCAGTAAGTAGAGAAAAATGTTGGGGCAAAGAAAGCAACTTCATTTGAGGCCGGGTGTAGTGGCTCACGCCTGTAATCCCATCACTTTAGGAGGCTGAGATGGGTGGATCACCTGAGGTCAGGAGTTTTGAGACCAGCCTGGCCAACGTGGTGAAACCTGGTCTCTACTAAAAATACGAAAGAAAAAAAAAAAAAAACACCTGGGTGTGGTGTAGTCCCAGCTACTCAGGAGGCTAAGACAGGAGAATCACTTGGACCTGGGAGGTGGAGATTGCAGTGAGCCGAGACTGTGCCATTGCACTCCAGCCTGGGTGACACCGTCTCAAAAAAAAAAAAAAAAAGCAAGCAACTTCATTTGGAGACACAGCAAACCAAGAAGATGGCAGACTAGTGTCCTAAAGAACCATCTCAAGTTAGTATAAATTTTAGGTTTCTTTTTATGCTAAGGGAAGAGGGTTGAGGTTAGAAGGTAACCAATGGGCCGGGTGGTGGCTCACGCCTGTAATCCCAGCACTTTGGGAGGCCGAGGCAGGTGGATCACCTGAGGTCAGGAGTTTGAGACCAGCCTGACCAACATGGTGAAACTCCATCTCTTCTAAAAAATACAAAAATATTAGCCAGGCATGGTGGCGTCTGCCTGTAATCCCAGCTGCTCAGGAGGCTGAGGCAGGAGAATTGTTTCAACTTGGGAGACAGAGGTTGCAGTGAGCCAAGATTGTGCCATTGCACTCTAGTCTGGGTGACAAGAGCAAAACTCCATCTCAAAAAAAAAAAAAAAAA
>NW_022437008.1:5267307-5287676 GCF_009761245.1 Sapajus apella
TGAGTTGGAGTTTCGCTCTTGTTACCCAGGCTGGAGTGCAATGGCACAATCTCGGCTCACCGCAACCTCCGCCTCCTGGGTTCAGGCAATTCTCCTGCCTCAGCCTCCTGAGTAGCTGGGATTACAGGCACGTGCCACCATGCCCAGCTAATGTTTTGTATTTTTAGTAGAGACGGGGTTTCACCATGTTGACCAGGATGGTCTCGATCTCTTGATCTCGTGATCCACCCGCCTCGGCCTCCCAAAGTGCTGGGATTACAGGTGTGAGCCACCGCGCCCGGCCAAGAAAACTTCTTTGATGATACAGGTCAGGTCACATAAAATACTCTTGTATATCTTTATTATAACATTGTTACTTGTGTGTACAGTTTCCTGATCTCCTGGTGGGGTGGTTAGTTTTGGGAAAGGAACTGTTATTTTTTTCTAAAGATGAACTATAAATTCCTTCTATAATTAGCTGGTCTACACCCAAAGCTAAGCAGAAGCTTTTTACCTAAAGGATATTACTACAGGCCATCAGACGCAAAATGGAGTCAGTCATGCTAAGCCTCCCTCCACTGTGACACAGACACACCACCAATTTAGCAGCCAATAGGAGAGTCACTGTTCCTTTGTAGTTCCAACCAAAGTCCCAAGGCTGCTTCTCTGGCTTCAGTCACATGCCCCACCTTTGCTGGGGGCTGCAGTCAGCCCCGCCCTAACCATGTGGACTGAAAATGGCAGAAGGGTGGGTCTCCAGAGAATATCAAGTTGTTGCTACTAGAAGAGGGGAACAGACACCGATGGGGTGGGGGAAGCTGCAGATTCTGGGAGAGACTCCAGATTCAGGGAAAAGTCAGGATGCAAACCAGATTTGTCCTGTTTCAAAGGCCAGGCCGAGACTCGCATCAACCAGAGAGGAGGCTTTGGTCCCTCTGAGATCACCAGCAAATAGAGGGGACAGGCTTGGCAATATTGACCCAAGAGGCAGTAATGGAGCACATCTGTGTCATTCATTCATTTAGCAAATATTGACAGTCTGCTATGAGTCAGGTCCTGGTCAAGGAACAGAGACAGGACAGTGAACAAGATGGATTAAAATCCAGGTCCTTCTGGAGCTGACATTCTACTTGGGGAGATTGACAATAACTAAAAGAAATAAGTGAAATATGTATTGGTACAGGGTGGTAAGTGCTGAGGAGAAAAATAAAGTGAGCAAGGGGAAGGGGAAGGCATCAGGGAGTCAGTAGAATGGAGTCATTATGTTAAAATTATGCCATGAGAGCAGATTGTAGTGAGGAAACAGGCCATGGAGACTCCTAGAATAGTGCTGTCCAATAGAAATAGAATGTGAGGCCGGGCACAGTGGCCCATGCCTATAATCCCAGCACTTTCAAAGGCTGAGGCGGGTGGATCACGAGGTCAGGAGATCCTAGGCCAGCCTGGCTAACAGGGTGAAACCCTGTCTCTACTAAAAATACAAAATTAGTCCAGTGTGGTGGCACACGCCTGTAATCTTGACTCACTGCAACCTCTGCCTCCTGGGTTCAAGCAATCCTCCTGCCTCAGCCTCCCAAGTAGCTCGGATTACAAGTGCCCGCCACTGCACCTAACTTTTTTTAAAATTCCATCCTCCCTTTGATGTGAGGTCTGTGTTCCTTACCTGTGGTCGTCCTCCCCACAGCTACATCCGCAAGAACTCATTTCCACTTATTTCACTGACATGGGTGCAAATCCAGCTCAGGGATGCAAAATGCATCGCTCCACAGAATGTCTAAGGCAGGCCCATATGGGGACACAGGAGGAAGTATGCCTGTGATCTATGGGGTTCCTCTCCACTCCCCTGCCCCATGGCCTTGTCATTGTAGCTGAGGCTGGACCCTTCAGTCAGGTTTAAGAAACTTCCATTGATTCCTGAAATCTTTACTTAAAAAAAAAAAAATTTCCAGGTCTGAGACTCCTACTACTGCCTCAGGGGTTGAGCCAGTTCTCACTCCACCATTTCCTCTTCAGCACAAAGATGTTAAATCGCTTGCCCTCCATTAGGGAGCCAACTGGGGTGTCTTTGGGGGTTAAGCCAGGATGAGCCCCCCTCCACAGATCTGCCCAGGGTAGAGAACTATGCCACTTCAATCAATGTGCCAGTCTAGAGGGCTCCAGAAGGAGTCATATCCCCACACCTATCACCTTCCAGATGGTCCCTTCCAGGTGTCTGTGTGTGTGGTGGTGGGGGGACTCAAAAATCCCCAAATATATAAAAGCATTAAGACCACCAACAGGCCGGGCGCGGTGGCTCAAGCCTGTAATCCCAGCACTTTGGGAGGCCGAGGCGGGTGGATCACGAGGTCAAGAGATCGAGACCATCCTGGTCAACATGGTGAAACCCCGTCTCTACTAAAAATACAAAAAATTAGCTGGGCATGGTGGTGCATGCCTGTAATCCCAGCTACTCAGGAGGCTGAGGCAGGAGAATTGCCTGAACCCGGGAGGCGGAGGTTGCGGTGAGCCGAGATCGCGCCATTGCACTCCAGCCTGGGTAACATGAGTGAAACTCCGTCTAAAAAAAAAAAAAAAAAAAAAAAGACCACCAACAGGAGGCTGGGCATGGTGGCTCACGCCTGTAATCACAGCTTTGGGAGACCAAGACAGGAGCACCTAAGGTCGGGAGTTCGAGACCAGCCTGGCCAACATGGAGAAACTCCTTCTCTACTAAAAACACAAAATTAGCAGGGAGTGGTGGCATATGCCTGTAATCCTAGCTACTCGGGAGGCTGAGGCAGAAGAACTGCTTGAACCCAGGAGGCGGAGGTTGCGGCGAGGCGAGATGGCAACATTGCACTCCAGCCTGGGCAACAAGAGCGAAACTGCATCTTAAAAAAAAAAGCAAAAAGACCACCAACAGGGAAGTAGACAACCCCCCAATTTTATTCCCTTTGTGCAACATTCTGAGAGGGAAGGGGCAAAGGAGTCAAGGCTGCCCCTCAAAACAATCAAGTAGGGGCCTTGAGGAGTCTTCAGTTGATCAGACAGGGTGAGAGACCCCTAGCCCCTTCCTCATGGTCCTGGCTTGTTACAATCAATGGGGGAAAGTTTTCCAAATGGGGATTCCGGGTTTCTCACCGCTCATCAGGGCACCTTCCCAAAACGTTCTCAGCAAGAATTCTGCACGTCTCAGATTTAAAGTAAGAGGGGAGTCTCTTGAGGAGCCAGAGGTGGGTATGTTCTCAGGGGTCAAGAAAAGGATGTCTCAGACTCTCCCCGTCCATCAGGGGGGCGTCCTGGCTCCCCGTACCTTCGGGCGAGTAGCTTTCGGCTTGACACTGTCCAGCCCGCCGGCGTCCCAGGCCGTTCCAAGCCCTCCTGGGGGAAGAGAGACGACTTGTCTTCAAGCATCGGAAAAGGGGGAGTCTCTCTTGCCGTTCATCACGGGGCTCTCTAGGCCCCCTGCGTCGCCAAGGGGAAGTCTCTGACATCCCCAATCCGTCGAGCTAGTGTCTCAAGACCTCTCACCTTAGGCGGGTTCCCTAGTACCCCCCATGCAGTCAGGCGAGCCTCCTGGCTCCACCGCGCCAACGAGCAAGTTCTGCTCTTCGCCTGTCACCGTCCGTTGGGCAGGGTCTCCGGTGCCCCCGTGCTGTCCTGGGGGTTCCTTGGACCGTCGCCGTCGTCAGGCTGGGAACCCAAGCCGCCAGGTTCCTCGGTCGGGGCCCGCGGGCGTACGAAGGCTCCCATGGCGGTGGCGTGGCCGGAGCGCAGCAGCTGCAGCTGGCGCCGCCCGCGGCGGTACAGGTACTCTATGCGCAGCACGTCGGAGCGCGGCAGACCCGCGTGCTGCCGGAACTCGGCCCGCACCCGCGCCTCGGCGCCCGGCTTCCCGCGCCCAGCGCGCAGGAGATCGCGGTACAGGCTCAGAACCTGCTTCTGCAGCCGGCTATGCCGGCTCATAACAGCGGCTGGGCAGAGACGTGCAGCGAACGCCCTGCGAACAAAAGAGCAGTCACACAGCCCACAAAGGCCAAAGGGCAAAGCCACAGCTACTTCCGCCCTGCGCTTCCCCTTGGCCTCCAACTTCCACCTCCCTCTATCCGGCGCTGCCGCGTCTAATTGGCTGTCGTTGCAGTTACGTCACAGCGGCCTAGGCGAGGGGGGCGGAGCCGCTGGTCGCTGCCTCCCGCAAAGGGAATTTGCAGCAGTTCTGGAGACCCTGGCACCTGCGTCTTGTAGGAGGAGGGCGCTATGTGTTCGTACTCCTAGGTCTTGGATCGGAGCGAACAGAGGGTCCTGACCTAACTCCTGCATCCTGGGAGAAGAGGAAGCTAGGGTTCGTTTGTTTCTGTTTTTTGTTTCTTTTTGTGGCTGTCTCGCTCTGTCCCCCAAGCTGGAGTGCAGTGGCGCGATCTTGGCTCACTGCAGCCTCGAACTCCTGAGCTCAAGTGATCCTCCCACCTCAACTTCCCGAGTAGCTGGAACCACAGGCGCGCGTAACCGCGCCCACTATTTATTTTATTTTTATTATTATTTTGGGTTTGTTTTTTTTTTGCAGAGATGGGCTCCCGCTGTGTTGCCCAGGATGGCCTCGAATTCCTGGGCTCAAGCTATTCTCAGCTTCCGAAAGTGTTGGAATTCCTGGCGTGAGCCACTGCGCCCGGCTATGGGTTCAGACTTTAGGTCCCAAGGGCGAGGGGCACTGGGAGAGACGCTGGGGACAAGCATGCTTTTGCCGCCAGTTACTGATTCAAACCATCTCGGGGAACTCCGTGCGTTCCCTTGTCGGGGCAGGTCTGTGTCGGGGGTCCGAGCGCTGGGCACTCGCAGAGGGACAAGGCCCCCGCAGGGAATGGCTGACGGCGGGTTGGCCAGGCCTCTCCATGCTGGGGGAAGACAGGCAGTCTACTAGACCGGCACCCCGGAGTCCTCCCGGGAGCTTCAGGTCTTCGGCCACAATTCCGTTGTTGTCCCCGCCGGCAGCCTGGAGGCGTCCTCGTAGCGCCAGGGAGGCCCGCAGGGACATGGCCTCTTTGAGCCCCACCAGCATCGGAGCATAGGGAACCGTTTGGAGACAACCCCGGACCCTTCCACCCGGTGCGCAACTGCGGCTCTGCACACTAGGGCCGGCAACCAGCTGGGGGTCGGTTCCTCTGCAGAAAGGAGAAGCTGGTCAGGGGCAGGGATTAGGCTTGGAGTCTTGGAGTCAAGGGAGGCTCAGAAACCACTGTTAATTCTGCTTGGCTGGTGTAGATATCTCTATCAAAAATACATGTCCTAGAACGCAGTGGCTCACGCCTGTAATTCCGGCACTTTGGGAGGCCGAACCGGGCAGATTATCTGAGGTTGGGAGTTCGAGACCAGTCTGGTCAACATGTTGAAACGTCTGCCTCCGGGTTCAAGTGATTCTCCTGCATCAGCCTCCCAAGGAGCTGAGACTACAGGCACCCACTACCACCCCCAGCTAATTTTTTTTATTTTATTTTATTTTTATTTTTAGTAGAGATGGGGCTTCACTATGTTGGCCAGGCTGGTCTTAAACTCCTGACCTTGTGATCCGGCCACCTCAGCCTCCTAGTGTTGACATTACAGGTGTGAGCCACCGTGCCTGGCTACCCACCCTTCTAATAATAATACCTGCACCTCCTTTTTGGCAGCTGCCCATACGTTCAGCATGTACACTGAAGATATATCACATCTAGGATCCAGTGATGTGTACAGGACCCAGGGCTACCTAATCAGATTATTTCTCACTCCTCTGGGCCCCAATCATTGGCCAGGCAAAGCCTGTCAGAGGCAACCCTGGGACCTTTGTAGGAACCAATGGAAAAGGGTGTTAAATTTTCTCCAGGGGCTGGGCATAGTGGCTCATACCTGTAATCCCAGCACTTTGGAAGGCTGAGGTGGGCGGATCGCTTAAGCCCAGGAGTTTGAGACCAGCCTGGGCAACATGGCAAAGCCCCATCATTACAAAAAATACAAAAATTATCTGGATATGGCAGCATGTGCCTGTAGTCCCAGCTGCTTGAGAGGCTGAGATGGGAGGATTGCTTGAGCTCAGCAGGTTGAGGCTGCAGTGAGCTGAGATCACGCCATTACACTCCAGCCTGGACAACAGAGCAAGACCCTGTCTCAAAATGAAAAGAAAAGAAAAGAGAAGAAAAGAAAAGAGAATTCTGCCTGATAGAGTACCCATGAAGACCAGTGGATGTGGACTGCCCATGTCATGGTCCTGCCTGACCCAAGTCACTGCATAGGTCTGCCTTGTGCGAGTGGGAACCTTCTGCCGTGCGCAGTGATGTGCGTGCTGCCAGTTGTAGAAGAGATGCAGTGTGGGCAGTTCTTCCTCCAGACCTGCCTCTGCCCATTGTTCTGAGATGCAGAAGTATCCCGTCTATTGCCCAGGATAACTGAGAGCCTGAGCTGCTGTGGGTTCACCTGCAGGGGTGACCAAGAGCTGGGGTCTCCAGAAGGGCTGAATTCCTGAGCATTTGGGGAAGGGTGGGGGAATAAGGAGGTTGAGGGGGTTGGACATTCGGATACTGAGAGTGGGACCTTCGAAGATCTAAGATGCCTCACCCTCATCTACTAACCAGGAATCTTTGTGTGTTTAAATAGAGACAGGGTTTCGCCATGTTGCCCAGGCTGGTTTGGAACTCCTGAGCTCAAGTGATCTGCCCACCTTGGCCTCCCAAAGTGTTGGGATTATAGGCGTGAGCCACTATGCCTGGCCTCTAACTGGGAATCTTTTTTTCTTTGAGATGGAGTCTCACTCTGTCACCCAGGCTGGAGTGCAGTGGTGCAATCTCAGTTTACCAATCTCTGCCTCCCGGGTTCAAGTGATTCCCCTGCCTCAGCCTCCTGAGCAGCTGTGGCTACAGGTGTGCACGACCATGCCCTGCTAATTTTTTGTATTTTTGCAGAGACAGGGTTTCACCATGTTGGCCATGATGGTTTTGATCTCCTGACCTCATGATCTGCCCACCTTGGCCTCCTAAAGTGCTGGGATTACAGGCAGGAGCCACCACACCCAGCCTATTTTTATTTTTTTTTAATTGGGAATCTTGATTCCAATATCCAGATTTTTCTAACACGATACTTGCAAGTCCTCTTCTCAGGAATCTTGATAAGTAATCCTACCAAGGAGCCAGGTATTCCACTTCATCCAGTAAACAGGAGAGCCTTCAGGCAGGACCCAAGGGCTTCCACCATTACCACGAGCCTCTACTCTTCCATCCAGATCAAGAGGTACCTCCTTTCTCCCAGTCCATGATTTCCTTCTTTTGTGTCACTTGGTGGTTTCCAGCCCACATTTCACCTGCATTCACCACCCCATTCTGGTTCAAGCCCATCGTCTCTTGCTGGGATTACTGCAGCAGCCTCCTCACTGGTCCTCCAGGGCCCATTCCTTCACAAGCCCCGTAATCTGTTCTCACATGGCAGCCACAGGGATCTTGTTAGTGTCTGACATAGTTTGGCTATTTGTCTTTGCCCACATCTCATGTTGAATTGTAATCCCCAGTGCTGGAGGTGGGGCCTAATGGGAGAAGTTTTGATCATGGGGTTGGATCTCTCGTGGCTTGGTGCTGACTTCATGACAGTGAGTTCTCTGGAGATCTGGTCATTTAAAAGTGCATGACACCTCCTCTCTTTCTCTCTCTCTCCCACTTTCTTTTACTTTTGTTTTTTTTGAGACAGAGTCTCACTCTGTCACCCAGGCTGGAATGCAGTGGCTCAATCTCAGCTCACTGCAACCTCCACCTCCCGGGTTCAAGCAGTTCTCTGCCTGAGCCTCGTGAGTAGCTGGGACTACAGGTGCCCACCACCACATCCGGCTAATTTTTGTATTTTTAGTAGAGATGGGGTTTCACTGTATTGGCCAGGCTGGTCTTGAACTCCTGATCTCGTGATCCACCCACCTCGGCCTCCCAAAGTGCTGGAATTACAGGCGTGAGCCATAGCACCCAGCTCTCACTCCCACTTTCACCATGCGATGTGCCTGTTCCCCCTTCACCTTCTGTCATAATTGAAAGCTCCCTGAGGCTTCACTAGAAGCCGAGCAGATGCCAGCCCCATGCTTCCTATACAGCCTGCAGAACCATGAGCCAATTAAACCTCTTTTCTTTATAAATTACCCTGTCTCAGGTATTTCTTTATAGCAATGCCAGAATGGACTGATACAATACCCAAGTGATATCTTGTCCCTCTTTTGCTCAGAATCCTTCCTTGTCTCTAACCTCACACAGAATAAAAGGCAAAGTTGTTGCAAGGTCTGTTTGCGGTGGCTCATACCTGTAATCCCAACACTTTGGGAGGCCGAGGCAGGCAGATCACCTGAGGTCAGGAGTTTGAGACCAGCCTGGCCAACATGATGAAACCCTGTCTCTACTAAAGATACAAAAAATTAGCCAGGCATGGTGGTGCATGCCTGCAATCCCAGCTACTAGGGAGGCTGAGGCAGGAGAATTGCTTGAACCTGGAAGGTGGAGGTTGCAGTAGGCTGAGATTGCACCATTGCACTCCAGCTTGGGTGACAGGGTGAGACTCTGTCTCAAAAGAAAAAAACAAAAACGGTTGTTGCAAGAGCCTTCATGGCCCTTATACGATGTGACCCCGATCCATTCCCTCACCCTCTGCACCACAATCCCTCTGCATCAGCCACTTTGGGCTTCTTGCTATTCCTCCAACGTGGCTGGCAGATTCCCACCTTAGGCACTTGCTGTTTTCTCTGCCTGGAAAAATGCTCTTTTCTCAGATATCCATGTAGCCCTCTCCCTCACTTCTTTTACCACTTGGCTTCAGTTTCACCTTCTCAGGGAGGCCTTTCTGTTTAAAACTCAGAAATCCTGATCCTTCTTTCCTGTCTATATTCTGTTTTCTCTGTAGCATGTGTTACCTTCACGTACTGCCTATTATAATGAACTTAATTATATTTATTGCTTATCTCTCTCTGCTAAAACTTAAGCACCAGGACCAAGTTTTTTGTTTTATTTTGTTGTTTTTTGAGACAGAGTCTCACTCTTGTCACCCAGGCTGGAGTGCAGTGGTACAATCTCAGCTCACTGCAACCTCTGCCTCCTGGGTTCAAGAGATTCTCCTGCCTCAGCCTCCTGAGTAGCTGGGACTACAGGCACCCGCCATCACACCCGGCTAAGTGTGAGAACAAGGATTTATGTATCTTGGTCACTGACCTGTCCTCAGTGTCTTAAGCAAGGCTTGGTATGTAATAATAAAACACTCCAGTTAATTGAAGAAGGAACACAGGAGTGTCAAGTCTTTGGGAAAAGAGGGATTGTGTTGGTGAGAGTATAAGTCTGGAGTTCTGAAGACTGAAAGTTCTGGATACCTGGAGTGGAGGCTGCTGGATACTGGGGAGCCTTAAGAGCTATGGGGGAAGTCCTGACCCCTGAGTGGCAGGGTGAGCTCCCAGGCAGTGTGGAGGCGGGTATGCAGCATCATGGCTTCATGTATCGGATCCTAGCATCACATATTTTCTGTGCTTTCCAGATATTAGCTCATTTAATCCTCACTACAGCCCTATGAATAAGCTCTTTTCATCATTCTGATTTCACATATGAAGAAACTGAGGCCCAGAGAGGTTACATAATTTATCCAAGGTCACATAGCTATCAAGTGCCCAGCTGGGATTTGAACCCAGGCCGTCTGCCTCTAGAGTCCATTGTTTTTCTATAGCAGTGCTGAGGGGTGGCCTCGTGTGGCAAACCAAGTCTCATGAATGCGGGCCTCAGTAACAACTGTTTTAGCACTGACTGAGTGGTTAGGTTAAATATTAAAAGCTGATAGAGGCCGGACGCAGTGGCTCATGCCTGTAATCCTAGCACTTTGGGAGGCTGAGGCGGGTGGATCATCTGAGGTTGAGAGTTCAAGACCAGCCTGACCAACATGGGGAAGCCCTGTCTCTACTAAAAATACAAAAAAATTAGCTAGGCATGGTGGTGCACACCAATAATCCCAGCTACTTGGGAAACTGAGGCAGAAGAATTGCTTGAACCCAGGAGGAGAAGGCTGCAGTGAGCCAAGATGGTGCCACTGCACTCCAGTCTGGGTGATAGAGTGAGATACTGTGACAAAAAAAAAAAAAAAAAAAAATGCAGATAGAGCCAGGGCCGTCATATAAGGCTGGAATGTAACAAAAGTCCACCAAGAGTTTTCCCAGGCCTTTCCTGGGCCGTGAAGCATGACAAGATCGCAAAGGAATTTTTTTTTTTTTTTTTTTTTTTTTTTGAGACAGAGTTTTGTTCTTGTTACCCAGGCTGGAGTGCAATGGCGCGATCTCGGCTCACCGCAACCTCCGCCTCCTGGGTTCAGGCAATTCTCCTGCCTCAGCCTCCTGAGTAGCTGGGATTACAGGCACGCACCACCGTGCCCAGCTAATTTTTTGTATTTTTAGTAGAGACGGGGTTTCACCATGTTGACCAGGATGGTCTCGATCTCTTGACCTCGTGATCCACCTGCCTCGGCCTCCCAAAGTGCTGGGATTACAGGCTTGAGCCACCGCGCCTGGCCACAAAGGAATTTTTAACAGGACCTGTTTAAGATTAAATAAGTTTTTGCAAATCAACCAGAAGTTGGGGAAAATAAATAAATAAATAAATAACTTAAAAAAAATAAGATTAAACAAGTTTTATTGGGGGTCTGAAGGAATTCCCCAGACCGCCACAAACAAGCTTTATTGGATACTAAAGGAACTCCCCAAATCTCCATGATTTAGCCAGAGACAAGATAGGGGTAATCACCCCAGCACCCGGACCTATTTAGATGAAGTAAATTTACTCATGTCATCTAAAGACATAAGTGATTAATTTCTTCTAATATACCCTAGAAGGTATATAAGCTCTGGAAAACTTTGTAATTTTGAGTTTGTCTAGGGATAATTTCCAGGCCTTCTCCCCGTAATGGGTTACAGAAATAAAAACTCTTTTATTTCCCAGTTCATCTGCATCTTATTATTAGGCTGTGAGAATAAGTAGCTGAACCCCAGGTTTGGTCTGGGAACACTAGTACATCATAACCATCATCAGGCCCCCAAACCAGCAACCCTGATTAAACATGCTGTAGCCCCCACAGCCTTCTAACCAGTGCCCCTACACCTTCCTGAAGGAGAACTGGGGACATGCTAGTGGCTGCATGTGGTCCTAGGATATGTTCCCAGCTCAGGGAATCTGGAAGCTTCAGATGCCTGTGTCAGGAAACAAACACAGCAAACACCCCTCATATGACACTTACCACTAGTTGGACTCTGTTCCATGTGTTTTTCCTGTGTTAACTCATTCTCACCTCACAGGAACCTGCTGAGGGAGGAGCTAGAGAGCCACAATCTCTTATCTACCATCTACAAATGCAAACAACAACAACAACAACAACAAAGACCTGAAGACTGAAGCTGTTTTGTGTGTTTGATGTTAAAACTCAATTATCAGGCCGGGCGAGGTGGCTCAAGGCTGTAATCCCAGCACTTTGGGAAGCCGAGGCAGGTGGATCACGAGGTCAAGAGATCGAGACCATCCTGGTCAACACAGTGAAACCCTGTCTCTACTAAAACTACAAAAAATTAGCTGGGCATGGTGGCGCGTGCCTGTAATCCCAGCTACTCAGGAGGCTGAGGCAGGAGAATTGCCTGAACCCAGGAGACGGAGGTAGCGGTGAGCCGAGATCGCGCCATTGCACTCCAGCCTGGGTAACAAGAGTGAAACTCCGTCTCAAAAAAAAAACAACAAAAAAACCTCAATTATCAGCAAAAGCTAACCTGAACTCATGTGCTGCTGCTAAGTCTTAATTTATCCTGCTTCATGTGAATGTTCAGACATTTCACTGCAGAGATATTAATGTTTGTGATTATGTAACACACACTGGGAGTGTTATATAATATGTGGGATTTGCCTGGTATGACCATTCTAAATTCCAAAATCTGAAATGCACCTGGCCCCAGGCATTTTAGATGAGGGACTTTGGACCTGTATAATTGCTGCTGCTGCTGCTGCTGCTGCTGCTGCTTCTTCTTCCTTTCTTCTTTGTGTTCCTTTCTCCTCCTTCTTCTTCTTTCTCCTTCTTCTTCTTTTTCTTCTTCGTCTTCTTTGAGACAGTCTCACTGTGTCCCCAAGCTGGAGTGCAGTGGCATGATCTCAGTTCACTGCAACTTCCGCCTCCCAGGTTCAAGTGATTCTCCTGCCTCAGACTCCTCCCCAGTAGCTACGATCACAGGTGCCTACCACCACTCCTGGCTAATTTTTGTATTTTTAGTAGAGACCGGATTTCATCATGTTGGGCAGGCTGGTCTCGAACTCCTGACCTCAAGCAATCCACCCACCTCAGCCTTCGAAAGTGCTGGGATTATAGGAGTGAGCCACCATGCCTGACCACACACTTAGGTTTGTGCTTCACAAGCTGATATGTGGTCCCATCAGAGCATGTATGGTCCTCACAGGAGACCTGGAACTGGGGTGGTATCACCAGGGAAGACTCTAGGAGGGGATGGGACTTTATGGAAGGGCTCAGTCCCTCCTCAGTCAGATCTGGAGATGAGGTGAGGGAAGGATGCAATATAATTGGATCCTGGAAGGCTGGGCGCGGTGGCTCACGCCTGTAATCCCAGAACTTTGGGAGGCCAAGGTGGGCACGTCACAAGGTCAGGAAATTGAGACCAGCCTGGCCAACATGGTGAAACCCCGTCTCTACTAAAAATACAAAAATTAGCCGGGCATGGTGGTGGGCACTTGTAATACCAGCTACTCTAGAAGCTGAGGCAGCAGAATTGCTTGAACCTGGGAGGCGGAGGTTGCAGTGAGCCGAGATCATGCCATTGCACTCCAGCCAGGGTGACACAGCAAGACTCCACCTCCAAAAAACAAAACAACCAAAAAAAGAATTGGATCCTGGAAGTTAGCCTCATCCCCGACCTGCCTCCATACCCCAGGCCTCCAGGGTCCCTGGCACTGGAGACTCAACAGAAGCTATCAATGTTCCCAATTTAAAATAAACTGGGTCTGTATGTATCAGCAGAAAGAAAAGAGTGGGACTGAGGGACAAAATGATCAGCACAGCCTGGGTGTAGAATAGGTCTGCAGGGAGCTTGAGAGCACAGGCTGCATCTGAAGACAGCCAGATTCAATTATGTGAACATCTCTATGCCAGTGCAAATGTACCGTGCATTGATTTTGGCCATCAAGGACTTCAACTTGCTACGTTAAAGAGAATTGAGAATAGATGTGTGTGTGTGTGTGTGTATGTGTATGCTGTGGGGAACTGGAGACGTATATTCCTTCCTTCTTCCCAGGAAGGGATGTTATTTGTTCATTGCTATTGGTGCATGAAGCTAGCTACCTACAAAGTGAACTTATTTTTTTTGAGACAGTCTCGCTCTGTCGCCCATGCTGGCGTGCAGTGGCGTGATCTCAGCTCATGGCAAACTCCATCTCCTGGGTTCAAGCAATTATGGTGCTTCAGCCTCTCGAGTAGCTGGGATTACAGACATGCACCACCACACCTGGCTAATTTTTGTATTTTTAGTAGAAATGAGGTTTCACCACGTTACCCAGGTTGGTCTCGAACTCTGACCTCAGCTGATCTGCCCACCTCAGCCTCCCAAAGTGCTGGGATGACAGGCGTGAGCCACCACGCCCAGCCCCAAAGTGAACTTTTAAGAATAATCTTGTGTTCTGTAGAGCTTTGCATATTTTCTATCACAATGAAATATAGGAAAAAAAAAGATGGAATATAGAGTTTTCATATGTTTCATATGGATTGAGCTCCCGGAGGGCAGGGATGTTGTCTGTGTTGCTCACTGTTACATTTGCATGCCTAGAACAGGCCGAGCCTGAAGAAAAAAAAAATTGTTGAAAAATATTCCTGGCAAATTTTTACTGCATGCCAGACATTGTTCTATTAAGACATTTAAAAAATGCCGGCAGGGTGCAGTGGCTCACGCCTGTACTCCCAGCACTTTCAGAGGTCAAGATAGGAGGATAACTCAAGCCCAGGAGTTGGAGACCAGCCGGGGCAAGATGATGAGGCCCCATCTCTACTTTTTAAATTTTTTAAAAATAGGCAGCTGGGCATGGTGGCTCATGCCTGTAATCCCAGCATTTTGGGAGGTTGAGGCAGGTGGATCACAAGGTCAGGAGATCCAGACCATCCTGGCCCACATGGTGAAACCCATCTCTACTAAAAATACAAAAATAAGCTGGGCATGGTGGCACACACTTGTATTCCCAGCTACTCAGGAGACTGAGACAGGAAAATCGCTTGAACCCGGGAGGTGGAGGTTGCAGTGAACCGAGATCATGCCACGTCACTCCAGCTTGGGTGACAATGTGAGATTCTGTCTCAAAAAAAAAAAAAAAAGCAAGCTTGCACTGTGGACGCAAACAGACCTGGGTTCAAATCCAGACTCTGCCACTTTCTAGCTATGTGAGCTTGGCAAGAGTCTTGAGCCCTGGCCCCTTCCCCTCTTCCCAGGGAAAAGCAATCATTACAATATTATTACAGTATAGGCTGGGGGTGGTGGTGGTTCTTGCCTGTAATCCCAACACTCTGGGAGGCCGAGGTGGGTGAATTGCTTGATCCCAGGAGTTTGAGGCCAGCCTGGTCAAGACCCTGTCTGTACAAAAATAAAAATTAGCAAGGCCGGGCGTGGTGGCTCATGCCTGTAATCCCAGCACTTTGGGAGGCCGAGACGGGTGGATCACGAGGTCAAGAAATCGAGACCATCCTGGTCAACATGGTGAAACCCTGTCTCTACTAAAAATACAAAAATTAGCTGGGCATGGTGGTGCACGCCTGTAGTCCCGGCTACTCGGGAGGCTGAGGCGGGAGAATTGCTTGAACCCAGGTGGCGGAGGTTGTGGTGAGCCGAGATCGTGCCATTGCACTCCAGCCTGGGTAACAAGAGCGAAACTCCATCTCAATAAATAAATAAATAAAAATAAAATAAAATAAAAAATAAAAATTAGCCAGGCATGGTGGTGCATACTTGTAGTCTCAGCTACTTGGGAGGCTGAGGCAAGAGAATCGCTTGAACCCAGAGGGTAGAGGTTGCAGTGAGCTGAGATTATGCCACTGCACTCTGGCCTAGGCAACAAGAGCAAAACTTACAACAGGCCAGACAAGCACCTGAATTTCAGTGGCTCACACCTGAAATTCCAGCACTTTGAGAGGCTGTGGTGGGAGGATCCCTTGAGCTCAGGAGTTCAAAATCACCCTGAGTAATATGGGGAGACTCTGCCTCAGTTAAAAAAAAAAAAAAAAAGTGCTTAAATGGTTAAAAAAACATTGCTCTTTTTTTTTTTTTTTTTTTTTTTGAGACGGAGTTTCACTCATGTTACCCAGGGCAATGGCGCGATCTCGGCTCACCGCAACCTCCGCCTCCTGGGTTCAGGCAATTCTCCTGCCTCAGCTTCCTGAGTAGCTGGGATTACAGGCACGCACCACCATGCCCAGCTAATTTTTTGTATTTTTAATAGAGACGGGGTTTCACCATGTTGACCAGGATGGTCTCGATCTCTTGACCTCGTGATCCACCCGCCTCGGCCTCCCAAAGTGCTGGGATTACAGGCGTGAGCCACCGCACCCGGCCGTAAAAACATTGCTCTTAAGAATGTATGTGTTGTAGAGTGATAATAGAAAAGGTAATTATACAGAAAGTGATATATTCTGTGAAAAAATTCAGGGAAAGGGCTAGGTAATGTTGGGGGTGGGGTTTGTAATTTTATTTTATTTTTGAGACAGTCTCGCTCTATTGCCTAGGCTCGAGTTCAGTGGCACGATCTCTCCTCTCTGCAACCTCTGCCTCTCAGGTTGAAGCAATTCTCCTGACTCAGCCTCTGGGTAGCTGGGATTACAGGCAAGTGCCACCACACCTGGCTAATTTTTATATTTTTTGGTAGAGATATGGTTTCTCCAGGTTGACCAGGCTGGTCTTGAACTTCTGACTTTGTCAAGTGATGCACCCACCTTGGCATCCCAAAGTGTTGGGATTACAGGTGTGAACCACTATGTCTAGCCTGGGGATTGCAATTTTAAATTGAGCAGTCAGGTTGGCCTCAGTGAGGAGGTGACATTTGAGCAAAGGCTTGAAGGAGGTGGCAGAATGATCCACAGGGATATCATCGGGACAGCCAGTGCAAAGGCCCTGGGGCAAGAAGAAGAAAGTAAGGCGGCCAGTGTGGCTGGAGTTCAGTGAGGCAGGGACACCGTGGGGAGAGATGAGATGAGCAGGGAACTGGGAGCACATCCTGTAGGAACTCTTTTTTTTTTTTTTTTTTTTGAGGCGGAGTTTTGCTTGTTACCCAGGCTGGAGTGCAATGGCCCGATCTCTGCTCACCGCAACCTCCGCCTCCTGGGTTCAGGCAATTCTCCTGCCTCAGCCTCCTGAGTAGCTGGGATTACAGGCATGCGCCACCATGCCCAGCTAATTTTTTGTAGTTTTAGTAGAGACGGGGTTTCACTGTGTTGACCAGGATGGTCTTGATCTCTTGACCTCGTGATCCACCCGCCTCGGCCTCCTGTAGGAACTCTTAAACCACTGTAAGGAGTGCTTTTCCTGCGAGATGGGATAATTGCCTAGGGAATTTTGAGTGGAGGAGGGACAGGCTTGTATTTTTAAAACTACCTCTCTGGGCCAGGTGCGGTGGCTCATGCCTGTAATCCCAGCACTTTGGGAACCTGAGGCAGGTAGATCACCTGAGGTCAGGAGTTCAACACCAGCCTGGCTAACATGGTGCGACCCCATCTCTAGTAAAAATACAAAAATTAGCTGTAATTTTTACAGCTAATGTGTGGTGGGTGTGGTGGTGGGCACCTGTAATCCCAGCTACCTGGAAGACAGGCAGTAGAATCGTTGGAACCCCAGAGGGAGGTTGCAGTGAGCTGAGATGGGCCACTGCACTCCAGCCTGGGTGACAGAGCGAGACTCTGTCTCAAAACAAAAACAAAAACAACAACAAATCAAACAACAACTACCTCTCTGGTTGCTTTGTAAGCAGTGGAATGCAGTGCTATGATTTTCTCCAACCCTAATATCCACGAATCCTATTGCCGGCTCACCTCCGGAAGCCCTTGGGCCCCAGGGCTGCTCATCCGCTGCCCGCTGCCCCACGGCCTGAGTCCTGATGCCCGCGCCTTGGGCGACGCCGAAGCTGAACGTGGCCTTGGATACCCCGCTCCTGTCCAGGTCGTGTACTGCGCTGCACCTGCGCCCCTAGGCCCCCCTCAGTCCAGGCGAAGCCCTGAGTTGGTACAAGCTTTTGGCCAGAATGCTGCTCATGACGCAGCTCGGGGCCAGCAGAGACTGGGCGCCAGTGCAGGCCAGGGAGTGACCGGCAGTCCAGGAGCACCGCGCGGGGGCAGATTCCTCGTTGGAAAAGTCCGGCTGCGCCATGCTCGCGAAGCTGCGGCTGTACGCGCCCACCAGGGCATAAGCGCGAAGGAGGGATCGTAGGTGTCAACTCCCGCGGGCCGCGGCGGCGTCAGGGAAAAGCACCTGCCCACCAACCGAACAGCGCAAAGCCAGAGGGTGCACGGGTCCACCCCAGAGCGCACCGCGCAGAACCGGCCCCCGTCGGCGTCGCAGTCCCAGAAGCTCAGGCTACGCGGGCAGCTAGCCGCCAGGAACACGCGTTCTCTGGGCCCACTGACGCACCGTGTGAAGACCACTCCAGCGATCCTGGGGCGGTGGTTGTCCGAACGCTTGGCCACAGGCCTTGCTTCTCGCTTGCAGACAACTGAGGCCAGCCAGCAGCGCGACGGGATGCGCGGCCACGACGCGGGTGCCGGATAGGTCTCCTGCTCTCTGCAACTGCAGCGCGCTTGGAAGCCTTCAAGGCTCCACAGATGGGGCCAGCTGGCAGGGTGCTCTACGCTGTCCAGCAGAACAGGGACGAGAGGCGCAAGAGCGTGGGCCCAGCGCCCGCCACCACCCCAGACTGCTTGTGCCGGTCGCCCAGCAGCAGCGACGGCCTCACCATCGAGTAGCGGGTGCCCAGCAGGTGGCACCTCAGAGCCAGCGCCGTGTCCAGCGAGGCACGCCCACGCGGGTTCACCGCCTCCACTCCCACAGCGCCGCCTGCCGCGAGCCCTGCAGCTCCCCTGCTCCGGGCGGGCGCACCCACACCGTCGTGCCTGGCTGCAGGCGCGGGGCGCTCGGGGAGAGTGGCGCCCACGCAGGGAGCGTTGTCACCAGCACCGCCGTCGGGGGACCCGTGGGCGGTGGCGACAAATATAGCTGGAAGTCGGGCTTCTCAGCGCCCCCGTTTTCCAAGAAAGCCGTGATAAAGCGGCAGCCCTGGAAACTCAAACGCAGACGTCCATGGGGCTTGAAGGGACCAGGAGCCCAGAGGAGGCAGTCAAGAATAATCTGGTGGATTCGGAAGTTAAATGCGTCAGATTCTAATTCTGACTGCCACTTTCTCTCCCTCCCTCCCTCTGTTTCTACCTCCCCTCCTCTCTCCCTCCCTCCTTCCCTTCCTTCCTTTTCTTTTTCTGTTTTAGAGAGGAGGCTCACTCTGTTGCCCAAGCTGTGCATGAACTCCCAGGCTCATGCAATCCTCCCACCTTGGCCTCCCAAAGTGCTGGGATTACTTGCAGGCGTGAGCCGCCTTGCCCAGCCAACTTGACCACTTTCTTTCTTTTTTTGTCTTTGAGACAGAGTCTCGCTCTTTCGCCCAGACTGGAGTGCAGAGGCGCGATCTCAGCTCACTGCAACCTCTGCCTCCGGGGTTCAAGCGATTCTCCTGCCTCAGCCTCCTGAGTAGCTGGGACTACAGGTGTGTGCCACCACACCCTGCTAATTTTTGTATTTTTAGTAGAGACGGGGGTTTCATTGTGTTAACCAAGATAATCTCGATTTCCTCCTGATCTCGTGATCTGCCCGTCTCAGCCTCCCAAAGTGCTGGGATTACAGGCGTGAGCCACTGCGCTTGGCCTGGACTTGGCCACTTTCTGGCCAAGTGAACTTGGGCAAGGCACCTCACTTCCTGGGGCCTCAGCTGCATCTGTAAAGGGGTATTGGTGCACACTTCACAGAGCGATGGGGAGCTTGATGTCAAAGCCACGGCATGAAGTCAGCTATATCAATATTAGCTTAAAGTTGCTTCTTTTGCACCATTTGTCCCCAGAAGGCCTGCCCAGCTGCCTTCTCAGAACCAGTTTTGCCAATCCCCTGGCACAGAGTTCTGCCCAAATAGCCCCTTGTCCCAGCTTGCCAGGGCCCTGTCCCAAGAAGTTCCACTGTGGCCAATCCCCTGTCACAGAGCCATGCCAGACAGCATCCCAACCTGAGCCAGCACAACCAGCTCACTCTGCTGCAAATCCAGACCAACTCGCCAGCTTACTGCATTCCCCCTGGGGCACTCCTGTAGGAAACCCATGGCACTGAGGCACAGCTGGGGGTAGAGGAAAGGAGACTGGTTAGTGTGGTCCCTCCTGCCAGCCTTCCCCCCAGGCCTTCCACTGCAGAGGCAGTAGGGGGCACAAGGGAGACCTCAGAGAAGGGCTGGGCCTCAGAGCCCAGGTTGGGGTGGGGAGATCAATTGCCAGAGCAGGTTTGAGGCCAGCCACACTGCAGGGCCATTTACAGTCCTAGGTGGCTGGACCTGGCCCTCAGCACCCATCCTGGGTCTGCACACATATGTGCCCACTAGTACTGGCTCCAGCCTGACCTAGTGCCACTGATCATACAGAGTCCAAGTATGGGGGTGCTGGGTGGGGAAAAGAGGGTGGATGGAGGGAGAAAGAAAGAAAGGAAAGGCAGATATGGGGAGCTGGGTACAGAGATCGACCTAGAGATTAAAAGTGGGAGAGGGAAAGGTACACGAAAGTTACGGCGAAGGCTAGGCACGGTGGCTCATGCCTGCAATCCCAGCACTTAGGAAGGCCAAGGCGGGTAGATCATCTGAGGTGAGGAATTCGAGACCAGCCTGGCCAACATGGTAAAGCCCCATCTCTATTAAGAATATAAAAATTAGCCGGGCATGGTGGTGCAGCACCTGTGATCCCAGCTACTTGGGAGGCTGAGGCAGGAGAATCACTTGAACCGGGGAGGTGGAGGTTGCAGTGATCTGAGATTGTGCCACTGCACTTCAGCCTGGGTGAAAGTCTGTTGGTTGCCAGGCGCGGTGGCTCACACCTGTAATCCTAACACTTTGGGAGGCCAAGGTGGGTGGATCATCTGAGGTCAGGAGTTCAAGACCAGCCTGGCCATCATGGTGAAACCCCATCTTTAAAAAAAAAAAAAAAAGCCGGGTGCGGTGGCTCAAGCCTGTAATCCCAAAGTGCTGGGATTACAGGTGTGAGCCACTGCACCTGGGCTGCTCGTGTTTTCTGTAACTCCTCCAGCCTGTCCCCACGTGGCCTCCTGTGGTTCTGACTTGTGTGCTATCATTGGTGGCACT
>NW_022437008.1:5287776-5291720 GCF_009761245.1 Sapajus apella
GGGATAACAGGCATGTGCCACCATACCTGGCTAATTTTGTATTTTTAGTAGAGACAGGGTTTCTCCATGTTGCTCAGGCTGGTCTCGAACTCCTGACCTCAGGTGATCCACTGGAGTTGGCCTCCCAAAGTGCTGGGATTACAGGTGTGAGCAACCACACCCTCGTCCATTTTTTTTTTAATGGAGTCTTGCTCTGTTGCCCAGGCTGGAGTGCAGCGGCACAATCTCGGCTCGCTTCAACCTCCACCTCCCAGGTTCAAATGATTCTCCCGCCTTAACCTCCACCTCCCAGGTTCAAGTGATTCTCCCGCCTCAGCCTCCTGAGTAGCTGAGACTACAGGTGGGCACCACCATGCCCGGCTAATTTTTGTATTTTTAGTGGAGAAGGGGTTTCACATGTTGGCTAGGCTGGTCTTGAGCTCCTGACCTCAGGTGATCCGCCTGCCTCGGCCTCCCAAAGTGCTGGGATTATAGGCGTGAGCCACCCTGCCCAGCCGGAACCCACTTTCCTTCAATAGCTTCATCTGTCACTTGCTTGAGATCCTCCTTCACCACAAGCAGAGGACGTGGTTAGTGTTTCCTTCCAGCCTGAAGTGGGGAACAAACATATGTGCTAGAAACAGAGCTGGGGGAGACGGATGGTGTGGGTAGGGCTGGTACACTAGAGGCTGAGGAGCTCAGACTGTCCCAGGAACCCTGGGGAGCCATGGGGGCGTCTGTGCAGAGGCGGGTTTGGCTTTAGGAAGATCCTGGACCAGAGAAGAGACTGAGGCCAGGAACCCAGTGCAAGGACCCAGATGGGTGAGGCCGGAGCTAGACCAGGATGGGCCCAGGGCAGGGGAGGTGGGGACATTCAGGAGGCTGAATGGGGGTTGCTCTCCCAGACAGGACCTAGGAGGAGGCGTGAGTCGGGGAGGAAGCTGAAGCGGTGCCAGATCCAATGGGTGTGGGGGCCCTGGGGGATGTCCAGGAAGAGGGGTCTGGCAAGCTGAGGCACGCCAGGTCTGGGCTTACTTAGGAGAGATGCTGAGGCTGAGGATGAAAATATGGAGGTGATGGCTGGGCGGGGTGGCTCACGCCTGTAATCGCAGCACTTTGGGAGGCCGAGGAGGGCAGATCACCTGAGGTCGGGAGTTCAAGACCAGCCTGGCCAACATGGGGAAACCCCATCTCTATTAAAAAGACAAAAATTAGCTGGGCGTGGTGGCGCACGCCTGTGATCCCACGGGAGGCTGAGACAAGAATCACTTGAACGCAGGAGGCGGAGGTTGCAGTGAGCCGAGATGGTGCCATTGCACTACAGCCTGGGTGACAGAGCAAGACTTCTTCTTTTTTTTTTTTTTCAATTTTTTTTTTTTCTTTTTAAAAGACGGGGTTTCACCATGTTGATCGGGCTGGTCTTGAACTCCCGACCTCAGGTGATCTGCCCGCCTTGGCCTCCAAAGTGCTTGGATTACAGGCGTGAGCCTTCACGCCCGGCCAAGACTTCATCTGAAGAAAAAAAAAAAGAAAGAAAAAGGAATATGGAGGTTGTCAACAGAGAAGAAAAACAGGTGTTGGGGTCAATGTCCCTGATGTGAGTAAAGAAGCAAGAAGGGGCCGGTTCCCAGCTCCCCCGGCCACAGCATTTAAGGGAAAGCTGAAGGGGAAATTCCTAAGGAGCTGCCGTTTTACCCAGCGGGCTGGGGGGAGTGACGTGTGCCCCAGGGGGTCTATGGAGTTGAAGCCAGAACAGACCCAGAAGAAAGTCCTTTGAAACCTCACATTTTATACTTGAAATTCTTGCCAATTTTGCATTCACCTCCATCAGTCTATCCATGTGAGTTTTCATATAAAAAGATTTTCAAGTACTTACCAGTGAATGACATTCTGTAACCTACCCTTCTGCATCCCCCGCCACCCACGGTAAAAATTTGCAAGTGAAAATGAGGCTCTGGGTTCATCCTGTGGCTTTGGGGTCTCCCAGCCCCTCTCCTGCATTGAGATGTCTGTCACCCACGCTGGCCTCTCCTCCTCAGGGTCATTGACACCCCCAGCCCCTTCCACAGGCAGCCAAGTCCCCCATCTTCTTCTGGTCATGTGCTCACAACCACTCTCCCTACAGTGGCCAGATGGATCTTTCTAAAGTGCAAACCTGACCCTGTCCCTTCACTTTATGACCCTCCACAGCCCACAGTGCCCTTCTCCCATGGCGCTCCAGCCATACCGAACTGTGGCTCGTGCAGTCCCCTCCCTTCCTCTATTTTTTCTTTTCTTTTCTTTTTGAGACCGTCTCACTCTGTCACCCAAGCTGGAGTGCAGTGGCGCGATCATGGCTCACTGCAACCTCCGCCTCCCGGGTTCAAGGGATTCTCCTGTCTCAGCCTCCTGAGTAGCTGAGATTATAGGTTCTCGCCACCACGTCTGGCTAATTCCTTGTATTTTTAGTAGAGATGGGTTTTCACCATGTTGGCCAGGCTGGTTTCGAACTCCTGCCTTCAGGTGATCCACCCGCTTCCGCCTTCTAAAGTGCTGGGGTTACAGGCGTCAGCCACTGAGGCGGGCCCTCGCTTGGCTTTTGTATCTATCCAACACTCTCTCTCTCCCGGGAAGGCCCTCTCTGACTCAGGCTCTCTCTGTACATCCCTCAAGTGTTCACTCCTCCAGGCAGGACTGGCTACATAATTTGCAGGGTGCAGTGCAAAATCAAAACGTGGGGCCCTTGTTAAAAAATCATTAGCAATTTCAAGACGGTGACAGCAGGGCATTAAACCAAGCATAGGGTCCTTCTAAGCCTGGGTCATGGTGTAACCCCATAGTCACACTGCCATAAAGCCAGCCCTGCCTCAGGAAATCTTGAAGTGTCTTCCCACCTCCCATCCCAGGCTCAGTTAAAAACCTCTGATTGCTTCTTGGCCTTCTGGCTAAGATCAAGTGTGTGCCCTCTAGCTCTGGGAGTCCCCTGGGCTGCAAAAGCCCTAATCTTTCTTGCCTGTTCTTTCCCCATCCCTGACCACTTTGGATGCCATTGTTTGGTGATTATCTATTTACTCCACGAGAACTAGAATTTTTGTTTTGTTTTGTTTTGAGATGGAGTCTCGCTTTGTCACCAGGCTAGAGTACAGTTGTCCAATCTCAGCCCACTGCAACCCTCACTTCCCAGGTTCAAGTGATTCTCCTGCCTCACCCTCCCAAGTAGCTGAGATTACAGGCGCACACCACCACACCCAGCTAATTTTTGTATTTTTAGTAGAGACGAGGTTTCACCATGTTGGCCAGGCTGGTCTTGAACACCTGACCTCAAGTGATCTGCCTGCCTCAGCCTCCCACAGTGTTGGGATTACAGGAGTGAGCCAACGTTCCCAGCCTTGAACTAGAACTCTGAGGGCAAGGGCTAGGGCTGTGTTGGTCACCACAGTGTTCCCAGCGTCACTCTGCACAGGTCAGGACAACATAAAGCACTGATACCTATCCTTGCTTCCGCGAGGTATGAAAGGGCACAGCCACTAGGGAGGAGCCAGCAGCAGGAGGGAGGCCCAGGTTCCACCTAGAACAGATACATCCTTGGGAGCACCTTTCATCTGATTCTCTCACATATGTGCCCATGCAAAGAGCTGCAAAAGCGTGGCATTAGCCTCAGCCTCGCAGATCACAGGTGTCCCCAGACACTCAGGGCCTGCGTCAGATATAGTCGCCCCAAGACACAAAGGTTGGATCTGGCAGTACACAGACAGGGGAGAGTCCTGGTATTGGGGCTACAGTCACTTCAAGAAAATGCTCCAGCAGCCGGAGCTTTGGTCTAAAAGATCTGCGGGACCAAAGCCAGATGAGAAACGGACAGTAGAAAGAGTCGTACTCCCTGAGCTCAGGAAATTGATGGACTTAGCTGGACAGCAGGACAAGCTAACTTTTTTTTTTTTTTGGTAGAGATGGGGTCTTCCTATGTTGCCTGGGAGGCCACAGCA
>NW_022437008.1:5292037-5332496 GCF_009761245.1 Sapajus apella
GAGACGGAGTTTCGCTCTTGTTACCCAGGCTGGAGTGCAATGGCGCGATCTCAGCTCACCGCAACCTCCGCCTCCTGGGTTCAGGCAATTCTCCTGCCTCAGCCTCCTGAGTAGCTGGGATTACAGGCACGTGCCACCATGCCCAGCTGATTTTTTTTGTATTTTTAGTAGAGACGGGGTTTCACCGTGTTGACCAGGATGGTCTCGATCTCTTGACCTCGTGATCCACCCGCCTCGGCCTCCCAAAGTGCTGGGATTACAGGCGTGAGCCACCGCGCCCGGCCGGAACTGCTGTTTTATCCAGAGGGCTGGGAAGAGTAAAGTATACCTCAGGGGGTCCGTGGAATTGAAGCCAGGCTGGTCTTGAACTCCTGGGCTTTAGCAATCCTCCCTGAGGGTGGCTTCTCAAAGCACTAGGATTATAGCCGTGAGCCACTGTGCCTGGCTGACAAGCAAAATTTTAACTTTAAATCCTAGACACATGTGATTGTGTGTTTCTGCATGGGGGTGGGGGTGGTCCAGGCACCCTGTGGGGGAACACGGAGGACTCATGCTAGAGGGACCAGCCCGCTCTCCTCCCATCCACTCTGCTTCCAAACTTGCAATAAGCTACCACTGGGTGTGTGGTGTCCCTTTTCCAGCCCCGCATTTCCCGTGTCCACATGCCCCCACATACCCACAGCCTCTGCCCCTCAGTCTGCCTCCACTGCGTGCCTGCTGCATGAGCCTGGAAAAGGCCCTGCGTCCCCATGCTACGCAGAAGTCAGTTCCCCATCTAAGGGGTGGAGCCGTGGATACCAGAGCCCAGCGTTCCACAGCTCTTCTTCCTGTCTCTCTGCAATATTGCTGGAGAACTGGGTAGCTGTACTGTAGGGCACACTGTCCTCTGCTGGGTAGGGGTCGGAGGCCTCTGGTAAGGTAGTCTCAAATCTCTCTTCAACCACTTCAGGCCCCAACTTGGTCCAGATCACCCTTCTGCTTGGACTACTGCAGTATCTCCTCCCCCCGGAGCTTCCTTGAGATCAGGGACTACTGTTCTCATTAGAACTCAAAACCTTTCAAAACCAGGCACGGTGGCTCACGTTACCGGTAATCCTAACACTTTGAGAGGCTGAGGCAGATGGATCACTTGAGGTCAGGAGTTTGAGACCAGCCTGGCCAACATGGTGAAACCCCATCTCTACTAAAAAAACAAAAATTAGGGCCGGGCATAGTGGCTCACGCCTGTAATCCAAGCACTTTGGAGGCCAAGACAGGCAGATCACCTGAGGTCGGGAGTTCAAGACCAGCCTGATCAACATGGTGAAACCCCACCTTAAAAAAAAAAAATTAGCCAGGCGTGGTGGTAGAGGCCTGTAATCCCAGATACTCGGGAGGCTGAGGCACGAGAATCACTTGAACCCAGGAGGCAGAGGTTGCAGTGAGCCGAGATTGTGCCACTGCACTCCAGCCTGGGCAAAAGCGAGATGTTTCAATAAATAAATAAATAAAAACCCCTTCAACAGCTTCTCATGCCACTTAGAGGACAATCCAGACTCCTCCCAGCAGCCTACGGGGTCCTGCATCATCCGTCCCCTTCCCGCTCCCCAGCCTCAACCCAAGATTACTCTTTTCCCTTCCCTCCCCTACTTCAGCCCCCTGGCCTCGGCTCTTTCACTCATGCTTCCCTCAGCACAGGCTGTTCCATTTGCACAGAATGCCCTTCCCACCCCTTGCATGGTTAACGCCAACGTGCACACCCATAAGGTCTCGGCCAGGCCTCCCCTCCTCTGGGAAGTCTCCCTCAATCTCTCGTTTGGTGAGGTCCCTTGGTTACAGGGTCGCACACTTCTGTACCTGTCTCCTGCATGGCGCCCCTTGATCACCACAGGTGCTTACACTTGCTGGTGTGATTATTTAACATCCGTGGTCAGATCTGTAATCCCAGCACTGTAGGAGGAGGACCCCTTGAGGCCAGGAGTTCAAGACCTGTCTGGATAACACAGTGAGATCCCATCTCTACAAAAATACAAAAATTAGCTGGGTGTGGTGGCGCACGCCTGTAATCCCAGTTACTTGGCTGAGGCTGCAGTGAGCCATGACTGCACCACTGCACTCCAGCCTGGGGCCATAGCGAGACTCTGTCTTTAAAAAAAAAAACTCAGAAAATATTTGTGTCCCCACCAAATGGTGAGCCGTACGAAGGCATCACCTGTGCTGTATTTGCTCAGCACTGAATCCTCAGCACATTGCACACAGCAAGGAGTGCTCACGTTTAAAAATGAGGTTTGGCTAGGTGTGGTGGCTCACGCCTGTAATCCCAGCACTTTGGGAGGCTGAGACAGGTGGATCATAAGGTCAGTTTAAAACCAGCCCGACCAAGATGGTGAAACCCTGTCTCTACTGAAAATATAAAAATTAGCCGGGGGTGGTGGCAGTAGCCTGTAATCCCAGCTACTCGGGAGGCGGAGGCAGGAGAATGGCTTGAACTCGGGCGGCAGAGGTTGCAGTGAGCTGAGATCTCGCCATTGCTCTCCAGCCCGGGTGACAAGAGCGAAACTTCACCTCAAAAACAAACAAAAAAAGTGTTTAGGAACAGTGCCCTCTGGCTCCCCCTCATGGCAGCAACTGGTAATTGTACCTGGCACTAGGCCCCCAGTATCCTCACTCCCTAGGACCCTTTTCTCTTTTTTTAGAGTGTCACTCTGTGGCCCAGGCTGGAGTGCAGTGGTGCAATTCTAGCTCACTGCAGACTCCAACTCCTGAGCTCAAGTGATTCTCCCGCCTTAGCCTCCCAAGTAGTTGGGACCACAGGCTTGACCCACCATGCCCCGCTCCTAGACCCCTTTCCCCAAGACTCATGCCCTCACTCTTCTTGACCTCACCTGACTTCAGCTGCCCAAGGGTAACAAACAACAAGAAGGACCTCATGATCCTGCTGGGGACTTGGGGAGTGGGGGGTGGTCAGATCAGGTCCCCCAGGACTCAGGCTGGTCCCATGACGCATGGCGTACAGCGTACCGCGTTCAAGGCCTAGATTCCCCAGAAAAGCTGCGGCATAGGAGTTCAAGACCAGTCTGACAACACAGTGGGCTCTGTCATCCCATGAGGTCACGGTCGTGTGCCCCGGACATGAGAAGGGCCAGTTCAGTCTTGGGTTGTCTTCACCATGGCCTCACACCAGTGTCCCTCCAGAAGGTGACAGGACCCAGGTTCCTCCACACTCCTGCCTGTGGGGACATCAGTAGCCCTGAGTTCGGGGGTGCTATTCCTCTCACTGCCAACCCCGTTCCTGGATCTCCAAGGAGGCTCAACATATTTTAGGCCAGGGTTTGGTTCTACAAACCTCCAGGCATGGTGTCCCAAGGGGCCTAGGGCAGCCCATGACAGAGTAAGGACCCGCCCTGCAGAGACATGGGGCCGAAAGTTCCAGATCAACACAGACTCCAGGCCCACAGGATCACAGGGACTGCACCTGCTAGCTCCACTTTCTTACCCCCTCCTCTCAAATCAGCTGAATCTCTCATCTGCCCTAACTGACCCCCTAACACTGCTCTCTGGGGGGGGGTCACCGCAGTCTTTATTTATATCATTGAACACAAGAGTCTCTTGGGTCTGAATTGCTTGGTCTTCTTCCCCCTGCTCCTCTGCCTGCTCTTCCTGTTTAGTCTTTGTTAGGTTTTTCTTTGCATCACCCTTAAATATGGAAAGTCCCTAGCCAGGGGCAGTGGCTCACGTCTGTAATCCAGTGATTCAGGAGGCTGAAGCCGGAGGATCACCGAAGGCCAGTTTGGGATCAGCCTAGGCAATATAGCCAGAGCCCATCTCTAAAAAAAAAAAAAGGTCCCATGGTGGGGACTTGGAACCACCCCCCACAAGAAGCCATCTTAATCCAGCAGCCTCAGTTCCCATATCCGCTGACAAAGCCCTCATTCTGTTCCTAGCTTCAGCCTTAGACCAGGGGTCCTGCAGCCTCCTGGATGCCACAACCTGGACAGCCTCAGGGCCCCCTGCATCCACCAAGTTCCCCACTGGCCATATCATCTTTCCCAAACCTGCTCCTCCTCCCTGGTTCTGTATCAGGGCTGCCCCCAGCATCTCCCAGCCCTACTCCATGGCCCCTCAGCTTCCTGCAGCTTCTGGGGTGTCGCTACCAACCCACTCCCTTTGCTTGTCCCCAGTCCTGCCCTGGTTCAACTTCGTCCTCACCCACCCAGGTCCCTGCCCCGGCTTCCCCTGGGTCTCCCAGCTTCAGTCTTCCCCTCGGGTCCACCCTCCTTATAGCACTAGAAGGATCTTCCTAAAGCCCCAAACTGACCCCATCCCTTTCTTGCATACAATCCTCCATGGCTCCCCAATACCATCAGGCCACAGTCTGAACTCCTCGGCCTGGAGGTTCTAGACCCTGCTCAGCCCTCCCGGTCACCTCTACCATACCACCCCCAGTGCCCGGGGCACACCACCACCTTGCTTGTGCTGTGCCCTCTGCCTGGAAGAGCTTTCCTTCTGCTCTTTGCCCAGTGATCGCCTTCAGATGTCATTCTCAGATCACATGCATCCTCCTCCAGGAAGCCCTCCCTGACCACACCTGGGGCTGAGCAAAGTACCTCTTCTGGACTATCACAGTCCCCAAGGCCTCCCTCATCCCCACATCCCTGGTCAGTCTGCGCTATCACTGTCTGGGGACATGTCTGTCCCCTATGAGACGTTAGGCCCCTGTGGGCAGGGCTCAGGGCTGTCTGGATCACCACAGCATCCCCCCACCCAGGGCATGCCCAGAGCGGACAGGCAGGGAACATCTATTGTCTGAATGGATCGCCATCCTCAGCCTCCTCCAGGGTCCTCAGACTGAACTTGGTGGGGGGGTCTCTCCCCAAAGGAGGCATTCCCCAGCACCAGACCCCTGCCCCGCCCCGCAACCCCCACAGACAGAGACGAGGGCAAGGGTCTAGGCCCAAGCTTAGAAAAATAGGACTTTCTTGTTGTGCCCTGGTGTCCCCGACACCCTCCCCATCAGAGTTTTAAAAACCATGAGCAATTTGGTGAGTCTGAGGCCAGGTCCCACAGGGTGTCCGGGTCCTGCTGTCTGTGCGGCCAGAGGAGCCTTAGATGGGGGGAGGGCACCTGGCTAGGGTCCCACAGGTTCATGGCCTGGCCCCCAGGGCTCGCAGTCCAGCTGGACCACGGTGTGGGCCCTGGGCGGCGTGGGCTCCGGGGCGGGCGGGGCGGGCGTGGGGCCCAGGGCGCCATTGGTCTGGGAGCAAACGCTGCTGACGGGCGCAGGAGTCTTGGCCTTCCCGGGTGGCTGGCCGCCGTGCACCTTGTAGCGCATCAGCAGCACGAAGATGAAGACCAGTACCGAGGCCACGATGACGCCGCCCAGAGCGATGATCATCGTGCCGCCCAGGAAGGGAGCGTGCGGCGCTCCGCACGGCCGCAGTGCGGGCTCGGTGGAGAAGCGGGCGCAGCCCACGGGCCGTGTGGCCGTGAGCCCCGTGGCGCTGTCCTCGTACACGGCGAGCACGCACAGATCGTAGGTCCGGCCCGACGCCAGGTCAGTCAGCAGGAAAGAGCTGCTGTCCGCCGGGATCATCCTACAGGGCAGGCAGGTGGGGGTTAGATCTCAGGCTGCGCAGCCGCCACCCTGTGCTTCCCCCACCAAACTCCCTGCGGGGCTAGACTTCGCACCGGTCCGCTGCCTCATTTCATTCTACCCAGTGAGCTCCCTCTCACCACCATCCCAATTCCCTTTGGTCTGACACTCCATTCAGCCACCCGACTGCTATCCCTCCAGCCTGCTGGCCAATGTAACATCCTCATAGCCTGCCACCCAATTTCTCTAGTCCCACCACCCAATTTCTCTAATAGCTCACCATGTGAGTTCTTTCAATCCATCCTGTTTCTTTTCCTTCTTTCAGTTTTCTTAGAGACAGGGTCTTGCTCTGTTGCTCAGCCTGGAGTGCAGTGGCATGATCACAGCTCACTGCAGCCTCCAACTCCTGGGCTTAAGCCATCCTCCCACCTCAGCCTCCCGAGTAGCTGGAACTACAGGTGTGCATGCTCAGCTAATTAAAAAATTTTTTGTAGAGACAGGCTCTTGCTATATTGCCCAGGCTGGTCTAGAACTCCTGGCCTCACGGCAGTTCAGCCTCCCACCTTGGCCTCCTTAAGGGTTGAGAATACAGGCATGAGCCACCTCAACAGGCTGCTGTTTCATTTTTTTCCCAACTGCGCAATCTCCCTTTTGCACTGCCCACCCAATTTCCCTCTAGCCTGCAGCCCAGCTCCACTCTAGCCTCCCTGCCCAATTTGGCCCCAATGCTCTGGCTGATTTCACTCTGGCCCCTCTGCAGTCATCTCTCCAGTTCACCACCCAATTCTGGTCTAACCCTGTCCAATTTCCCTCTAACTTAATCCTTTTGTCTTCTAGCCGCCCCCTGCATCCCATTTCCCTCACGTTTTACCTCCCAATCTCCTCTAGACCATTGCCAATTTCCCTCTGGTTCCCCTATTTCCTGCAGCCTATGCCAAATTTCCCTCTTCTAGCTGCCTGATTTTCCTCTAGTGTATAGCTAGGATTCTCTCCAATCGAGCCACCGGATCTTCCTGGACCCCTGTTGCCCGATTTCCTTGTAACCTGCCAGTAATGTCCCTCTAGCCCTACATTATTATGGCTGTATCGGTAGCCTGTTTTCCAGTGAGTCCTGTCATCCAATTCCCTTTTCATTAAACTCATGTGCCTCCGTCACTACTGCTTTCTTTTCCTCCCTGTTGCCTTCTTTCTTTCCAGCTCTGTCACCTGCCTCTCTTTGATCTCTGTTGGCTGGTTTCTATTTATCTCTGTCTTTCTTGTTTCCTTTTAATCCTTACCACCCAATTTCACTATAGTTTCTTTTGTAGTCGGGCACCCTGTTGGAGAGTTGACTTAGTTTTTTTTTTTGAGACAGAGTTTTACTCTTCTTGCTCAGTCTGGGGTGCAATGGTATGATCTCGGCTCACTGCAACTTCCACCTCCCAGGTTCAAGCGATTCTCCTGCCTCAGCCTCCAGAGAAGCTGGGATTACAAGCATGTGCCACCAGGCGCAGCTAACTTTGTATTTTTAGTACAGACAGTTTCCCCATGTTTGTCAGGCTGGTCTCGAACTCCCGACCTCAGGTGATCCGCCCGCCTCGGCCTCCCAAAGTGCCGGGAATACAGGTGTGAGTCACCGCAACAGGCCGACTTGTTTTATCACCTGTTTCATTCCTAGGCTACCCTAACGAGAGGTACAAGGAATTCCGGCTGCCCGGGGCAGGGAGACTGTATAGGGAAGCATTCATCCCATTCCCTACCCAGCAAGGTGGCCAGGACTTGTGTGATTTTCCGGGGCAGGCCTTCCGTGAAATCTTCTGAGTCGGGTCTGAGAAAGGGAGTAGAATGAGCTCGGTGGGTTGCCCGGACTGAAATGGAAATCAAGTGACCTTTTCTTGAGGCGATGGTCCCAAGGGAAGGAAAGGACATCCAGGTACTGGGTTTCCACGGCACAGATCTCAGCCCCGGGGAGGTCCAGTCTTTACAGCCAGGCCTTGGGACTGTACCCTTAGCCCAGCCTGGCCGTGATGACGGACTCACCCACCCACAGCCACAGTCTATCCTTGCAAGGGTGGACTTTGGCAAGAAGTATCAACAACACCTGTGTCAGCAGCCGCCACTGCTGAACACGTGGTCACAGCAGATGTGCCGAGTGCTCTCCAGCCTGGGGGACAAGTTGGACTGAGCCACCTCTTGGAGAGTGTAAACCCCAGGTTCTGTGTTTGCAACAACAGAAGAGAGAAGGGAACCCCCACCCCAAGTGTGGCAAACTGGATATTTCTGTTTACCTGGCAAAAGGAACTTGAACTAGGTTTGATTTGATTTAGAAAATAAAAAATCTATACCGGGTGTGATGGCTCACGCTTGTAATCCCAGCACTTTGGGAGGCTGAGGCAGGTGGATCACCTCAGGTCAGGACTTTGAGATCACCCTGACCAACATGGTGAAATTCGGTCTCTGCTAAAAATACAAAAATTAGCCGGGTCTGGTGGCAGGTGCCTGTAATCGAAGATACTCAAGAGGCTGAGGCAGGAGAATCACTTGAACCCGAGAGGCGGAGGTTGCAGTGAGCTGAGATCGCACCACTGCATTCCAGCCTGGGTAACAGAGTGAGACTCCTTCTCAAAAAAAAAAAAAAGGGCCAGGCGCGGTGGCTCACGCCTGTAATCCCAGCACTTTGGGAGGCTGAGGCAGGTGGATCACGAGGTCAAGAGATCGAGACCATCCTGGTCAACATGGTGAAACCCCGTCTCTACTAAAACTACAAAAAATCAGCTGGGCATGGTAGCGCGTGCCTGTAATCCCAGCTACTCAGGAGGCTGAGGCAGGAGAATTGCCTGAACCCCGGAGGCGGAGGTTGCGGTGAGCCGAGATCGCGCCATTGCACTCCAGCCTGGGTAACAAGAGCGAAACTCCGTCCGTCGAAAAAGGAAAAAAAAAAAAAAAAGCAAAGATTAGCTGTGCGTGGTGGTGGGCGCCTGTAATCCCAGCTACTTGGGAGGCTGAGGCAGGAGAATCCCTTGAACCCGGGAAGTGGAGGTTGTAGTGAGCTCAGATTGTGCCACTGCACTCCAGCCTGGACGACAAAGTGTGACCCTGTCTCAAAAAAAATCTGGATGTCACCATATTAGAACTTGAAACGTGGACTGGTACACACACACACACACACACACACACACACACACACCCACCCACCCACCAGAAGCCGCGTCTCTACCCTCTTCCCTGCAATTTTCCTTCTAACCTCCGATTTCTTTTCTAACAGGGCTGCTTATTTCATTTTTTCCGGGCTCCCTGTGCTTTCCCGTTTGATCTCCTTTTCTTCCTGCAGCCCGGCTAGTATCTGGAAAACCTGGAGTTTCTCTCTTTATCTTTACAACTTAAATTTATTTTTATCCCCTTATCTCCCCCCACCCACCCCTGCCCATTAGCGTTTTGCTCTTCTGGCCTGATTACTTTCTACTCCTGCCACCTGCTTTCCTTTTTATGTCCACCACTACTATTTATTCTTGCTGCCTAATTTCTTTTTACCCATGCAGCCTGATTTCTTTTATCGTTATTGCTTGATCTTTTTTAGCCCTGTAACCTGATTTATTTTAACATTTGCTGTCTCATTTACTTGGTCCTTCCTGTCTGACTTCTTTTTATCACTGCTGTCAGATTTCATTGACCCTTTCTGCCTGATTCTTGTTATCCTTGCTGCCTGATTTCTTTTATTTTTGCTATCTGATTTCTTTTGGAAACTTCCAGTATAATTTCTCATGATATCTTCCAGTATCATTGGTGTGGGGTATTCATAGGTGTGCCCCACCCTCCCCTTGCCTCACTCCCCCACCCAAGCTACCCCAGTGTCTGAACCCTGCACCTGTAGACGAGGATGTCATCGGCTGAGCTGTTGTACTGGATCTGGTACATGCGGATGCCTGGGATAGGCTGCTGATCAGGCCACTGGACGAGAGCAGCTGTGGCCCCGTGCTCAGTCACCTGGACACCGCGGTCGGTAGGGGGTCCCGTGTCGGCTGCCTTGGCAGAGGCAGAGGCAGCGGAGGGCGGGGTGAGAGCATCAGGATCCCCGTCCCGTGGGGGGTCACAGCTGGTGCTGTTGGCTAGCTGGGGAGGCGGTGGGGGACCCACGGTCAGCTCCACAGCAGCTGTGGCCTCGCCAGCTGCATTGGCCGCGATGCAGGTGAAGATGCCCCCGTCCCCCGGCTCGGTGACCAGCAGCTCCAGCGTCCCATTGGGGAAGGCGCGGGCACGGCTCGAGTTGCCCAGCAGCCGGCCCTGGGGTGACACCCAGCGCACACGGGGCTCTGGGTCCCCCACTGCCCGGCAGCGCAGGGCAGCCGGCCGACCTGCAGGTACCGCCAGGGGCGGTGAGCGGTGAGTCACCACCGGCGGCTCACACACAAACTCCTCCTCGCCCACTGCCCAGAAGTAGCGGCCGCCCAGAGCGGGTGGGGAGGCGCAGGCCTCAAGGTCGTCCTCCCGTGCCAGGCGACGCAGCCACACCAGCTCGCAGTTGCAGTGCAGCGGGTTCCCGCCAAAGGCCAGCACCAGGGCGGAGGCAGGAGAGCCCCGGGGCCTGGCGAGCAGGGGCAGGCGGGAGAAGAGCGGGTCGGGCGGGATGGTGGTCAGGCGGTTGGAGGTCATATCCAGCCGGGCCAGCTTGTGCAGGCGGGAAAAGGCGCCGGCGGGCACGGATGCCAGCAGGTTGTGGTCGAGGCCCAACGTGTTGACGTTGCCCAGGCGGCCCAGGGCCTCCCAGGGCAGCTGCTCGAGGTTGTTGTAGGAGAGGTCGAGGTCCTCCAGCGTCTCGGAACAGTCATCCAGGGCGCCGGCTGCCAGCGCTACCAGCTGGTTGTTGCTGAGGATGAGGTGGCGCAAGTTGACCAGGCCGCGCAGCTGGCCCTCGCTCAGTGAGGTCAGGCGGTTCCCATCCAGGTGCAGGGCACGCAGGGCCCGCAGGTCGGCGAAGGCGCCAGCGGCCACGTGGCGGATGGTGTTCCGGGACAGGCTCAGATGCAGCAGGCCGGTCATGTTGGCCAGGTCGCGGCGGCGCACGGCGGCGATGAAGTTGTCTGCCAGCCGCAGCTCGGCTGCCCGACGGTCCAGTGAGGGCGGTACGAACAGAAGACCCGCCCCTGGGCACAGCACGCTTAGGGGCAGCGACTGTGTCTGGCAGCGGCAGCGGCGGGGACACGGGCTGGGGGTGGCTGGCTGGGGTGGAGACGAGGCAGGGGCCAGCGGCAGCAGGCACAGGAGCAACGGGAGGATGGCCATCGCGGGCAGGGGTGGCCTGTGGGGAAGAAGGGAGAAGAGGGGTTCCACAGGAGCTGGGGGTGGTCTGAGACCAGGAGAGAAGGTCACAGTGGATTGAGGGCAGAAGGGCTGGTCAAAGACCATCAGATGTGACCAAAAGCCAGAGGAAGGCCAGGTGAGGTGGCACACAGCTGTAATCCCAGCATTTGGGGAGGCTGAGGCGGGAGGATAGCTTGAGGCCAGGAGTTCAAGACCAGCCTGAGCAACAAAGTGAGACTGTGTATCTATCATACAAAAATTTTTTAAATTAGCCGGGCATGGCGGCACCCACCTGTGGTCCTAGCTGTGTGGGATGCTGAGGTGGGAGGATCAATTTGAGCCCAAGAGTTTGAGGCTGCAGTGAGCTATGATTGCGCCACCACACTCCAGCCTGGGCAACAGAGCGAGACTCTGTTTCTCCGAAAGAAAAAAGAAAAGAAATCATCAGAGAAATGACAGTTGGTCTGGGTGGGTGGCAGGTATACCAAAGGGCTTTAGACGTGGTCAGAGATGCCCAAAGCTGGCCATGGGGAGACAGGGCAGCCAGGGTGGCAAGAATGATCAGAAGTGGTCAGATGTGAGCAGAGAAGAGAAGCAGTTAGAGATGGTCAGAAAGACGAGAGGTGGACAAAGAGAAGGGAGGGGCGTGGGGTGGGCTCAGATCTGGGGGAGATGACCACGTCAGAGAGACGTGGTCAGAAACGGCCCAAAGCCAGCAAGATGGTCAGAGAGAAGGAAAAGGACAGACAGTCAGTGGGAGCCCAGGACAGCAGCTCAGGAGGATGGTATGGCAAGAGGGCATCAGAGAGAGGAAGGGCAGCCAGAGATGTTCCAGATTAGCAGAGGGCATCAGTGAGCGTCAGAGAGAGAGAAGAGGTGGCCAGAGATGGTCAGAGGGTTGTAGGCCGGGAGTTAGGGTCGGGTGGGAGGAGGGCAAGAGCAGTGGAGAGATGGCCAGAGAGAAGGGAAAGGTGGCCAGAGGCGGCCGGAGAGGAGTGGTGGACAGCAATGTCAAAGACGGATGGAGACGGTCACAGACCCAGGCTTAGATTCAGGGGTGGATAAAGGGCAAGAGAGCTGGTGAATGATGATTAGAGAGAGGCACAGTGGACACAGATGTCAGCGATGGTCACTGAGAAGCAGCAGGCAGAGGCAGCTGGAGAGAGGACCTGTGGACAGGGGTGTCACAAAGATGATGAGAGAGAAAAGGGGAACAGAGATGGCCATTGAGAGGACAGGTAGAGAAACGGGACCAGAGAGGAGTGGCAGAGATGGTTGGACAGGACAGACAGTGCGAGGTTGTAAGGGTTGTGGGGTCAGAGACCTGGAGGTCCCATGAACTGGGGCAGGAGAGGTGAGTCAGAGAGGGCCAGGGCTGGCCAGTGTCCACAGAGTGTTTGGGGCAGAGCAGGAGCTGAAGGTGGAGCCATGGGAGAATGTCTTTTTTTCTGGAGAAACCCCAAGAGTGCCAAAGGGTAGCTGGTACTGTGACCCGCGGCCACAATGCTCCTCCCAACTCCTCCCCACCTCGAGATTTCGGCAGCCTTACCTGAGCTGGAAGTCGCCCCAGAGAGCAGAGTTCTAGCTCCAGGGGAGTCAGAGGTCAGGGCTCTGGAGGGAGCATCTAGTCATGGCTTTCCTGTCCCCAAGGCTTCTGTAGAGGGACTGTGTCCTGACTCGGGTCAAATCTGTGGCAACGGAGTCTCCGGACCTTAATACTTGGGGTTCCAGACCCCTAAATATTGGGCCTCTAGGGTCCAGTTTTAAGGGTCCAGTTTGGGTTGTTCAGGGTCAGGGTCTCCCAGCTCCAGTGCTGGGATGCTAAGCAGCCAAACGTGGGGTTTAGGATCTGAGATCCAATCCCGGGGCTCTGCATTCAGATAGGGGGTGCTGAGTCAAGATTGGGAGGTCTCAAGCCCCAGATTTCAGCATTCAGGTCTGCAGCAAGGACTTTGGGCCCAAACTCGGGTTCAGGCCCCTTGGAATCCCACGGTCCAGAACTTGGAATTTGAGGCCTGAATCCCAGGGTTCAGGTCCCCAAGAGTGGGTTCCAGGGTACACTATTGGAAATCCAGTCCCAGATTTCAAGATTCCAGGCGCAGAATTCAGAGTTCAGCTCTAGGCTTGAGGTTTTAGATGTCAAATCTTGGGGTTCTGCTCCAAATATTGGGGTCGGTGTTCCAAATTGTAGGGTTCCGGCTCCAAATCTTCGGGTCCCAGTAGCCGATGTTGAATCCAGCCCCATATGTTGGGGTTCAGGCTCCAGGTCTTGGGGTTCCACGGCCGGATCTCGGGGTGCTGGTCCCAGATCAGGGTTCCAGGCTCGCGTTTCCGGATCTCCCGGTTCAATCTCGGGGTGCAGGCCCCCGAGGTGGAGGTTAGAGAGCCGGATCTGGGGTGGCGGCGTCCCGGCTGGCTTCCCGGGCTGCGGCGGAGGCTGGCTGGGAGGGAGGGTACCGGCTGCGGTGGGGATGGGGGCGACCGGGCAGCCCCAGGGCCGGGTGGGGCGAGGCCTGGGCGCGGAGGGACGGACAGACAGACAGGGACACGCGGGATGGGGGCACCGCAGCGCAGGCGGGGCTGCAGGGGGGAGGGGCCGCTCTCAGAGACCCCTCCCCCGCCGGGGCCGGGGCGGGGGCCGGGCTGGCGGGCCGGGTCCGGGCGCTCCCGCGGCCTCCTCGCCGGGAACCCAGGGCCGCGCGCGCACCCGCGCTTAAAGGCGCAGGCTCCGCGCGCACCCGCGCTTAAAGGCGTAGGCACCCGCCCCTTCTCTCAAAGGCGCGCCCCGGCCCCACCTCCCATGGATTCGCCCTGGATCTGTTGGGAACGAGAATCCCTGGATACAGAGAGACTGAGACGGAGAGACAGAGAAGAACAGAGACACAGAGAGGCAGACAAAAAGATGGACAGGCTGAGACTGATGTGCAGAGAGGAGAAGAATGGAAAGAGGCAGAGAGAGAGATTTAAACAGATGGAGGCCGGGCGTGGTGGCTCACACCTGTAATCCAAGCACTTTGGAGGCCAAGGCGGGTGGATCACCTGAGGTCGCGAGTTCAAGCCAGCCTGACCAACATGGTGAAACCTCGTCTTAAAAAAAAAAAAAAGAAACAGATGGAAACACACACATTCGAGAGATGAAAAGGCACAGAGAGAGCGAGACACACAGAGAGTTGGAGAGACCAGAGATAAGGACAAGTCAGAGAAAGACAGAAACAGAGCTAGAAACCTGCGTGCGCGCGCCCCCCCCCAACACACACTCTAAGACGCAGCACCTGAGCTGTCAGAATGGATATGTGTGTATGTGCATTCAGTAACCATTCATAGCCTTGAGTGTAGCGCTTCATTCCAGAACCACCGGCCCCCAAACCTGTCTCTTTCTGCTCCCCTATCTCAACACCACCTCCCTGGAATGTCCTTTCCACCGGTGGAGTTTCCTTACCTGGTCATGCCCAGCAACAGGCTTGATCTTTGAGGCCAGATGGGCTCCTTTCCAAGGCTCCTTTCTCTGCCTGCAAGGGGGAAAACTCGTGCGATCTGGGATTAGGGATGGACCTCAAGACACACCGACAGCCGGGCGCAGTGGCTCACGCCTGTAATCCCAGCTTTTTGGGAGGCCAAGGTGGGCGGATCACTTGAGGTCAGGTATTCGAGACCAGCCTGGCCAAGATGGAGAAACCCCATCTCTACTAAAAATACAAACGTTAGCCGGATGCGGTGGCAGCTACAGTAATTCCAGCCACTCAGGAGGCTGAGGCAAGAGAATCTCTCAAACCTGGGAGGTGATTATAGTGATCCGAGATCGCACCATTGCACTTCAGCCTAGGGGACAGAGCAAGATTCTGTCTCTAAATAAATAAATAAATAAAATTACCTGGGGGTGGTGGTACACACCTGTAATCTCAGCTATTCAGGAGCCTGAGACAAAAGAATCACTTGAACCTGAGAGGCTCAGGTTGCAGTGAGCCGAGATCCTGCCACTGCATTCCAGCCTGGGCAACAGAGTGAGACTCTGTCTCAAAAAAAAAAAAAAAATTAAGGAAAGCAAAAGAAAAGCCTGCGTGCCAGGGCTCACGCCTGTAATCCCAGCACTTTGGGAGGCTAAGGTGGGTGGATCACTAGGTCAGGAGTTTGAGACCAGCCTGGCCAACATGGTGAAACCTTGTCTGTACTAAAAATACAAAAAAAAAAAAAAAAAAAGAAAAGAAAAAAGAAAGACACATTGACCAAATATGCTAGGGAGGGGGGTGAAGATAGGAAATACAGTCGAGACAGGGGGCTGGCCAGATTGACCCAGAGAAGTGTGTCTACTGTCTTCCCCTCCCCTCCCCACTCAGGTCCACCACTCCACAGAAGACTCTGGATGTAACTGGCAACACCTGACTCTGCAGGATGGAGTCTGCCTGTCCTGACACTTGGGAGAGAACGGGGAGGGAAGGCTGGCTTTGGGTCCCAGGCTCTCCTGGCAGATATGTCACAGGAAGCTGGATGTGAGTGACCATCTCCAAGCCTGGCCTCAGAGCTTGGTTATAGAAATGTGGGGGATGTGACCTTTCAGGATCCCTGGTCCAAAGGGGGCAGGGCCTTGGCCTGGGTGGTCTGAAGGGGGCATGGCCCTGTTCTGGGGAACCTGAGTGGTCCTGGAAGCCACCCCCAGGATCCCCCATCTGAGTGGAGGAGTAAAGTGACCTTGGGAGGGGGTTATGGGTCCTTCTACCCTGGCATCCCTAACTCTGCTGAACGTTTCAGAATAGACTCTTGGCTCCTTCCACTTATATACTGAAAAATTGCAGCTAAAATTAACTCAGCCCCAGGGCCCGTCTTCCCAGATTATTAGCAAAATTCATCAGTGCTCCTGGCCGAGCACAGCGGCTACTGGTCACTCAGACACTCAGAAAAAGGATGCAGAAGCTTCAGGGCTGCTACAGAAGTGGTGGAGACAGAGTGAAAGACATGGATTCCATCCCAAGAACAGCACTGGGATTAGAAGTCAGTGGAACCGGCCGGGCCCAGTGGCTCATGCCTGTAATCCCAGCACTTTGGAAGGCAGAGGCGGGCAGATCACCTGAGGTCAGGAGTTCAAGACCAGCCTGGCTAACATGGTGAAACCCCATTTCTACTAAAAATACCAAAAAAAAAAAAAAATTAGCTGAGAGAGGTGGTGGGCACACGTAATCCCAGCACACTTAATCTCTGGGAGACTAAGGCAGGACAATTGCTTGAGCCTGGGAGGCAGAGGTTGCAATGAGCTGAGATCACCCATTGCACTCCAGCTTGGGCAACAAGAGCGAAACTCCGTCTCAAAAAAAATAACCATCCCCCAGTGGAACCAGTTGATGTTGGGGGTGATCCCAGGAAACAAGGGCGAGGGAGAGGGAAGAAGGAAATGGAGACAGACACTAACAGGCTAACAGAGGCTGTGTTGATGAGGAACAGTTCACTTCCCTGGGCAACTGGGGCTCAATTGTGCTGGTGAACTTCAAGGAATTTTCTAGAACACATTAGAATTGTTCCCCTACTCTCCCAGCAAGTTCAGAGAGACGAAGGCATTTACCCACCAATTCTTACCTACCTTGGGGGATGGTTATCTCTGTGGGAGGAGGCAGTGGTACTGAGAACCATCCGGAGGTTTTTTGTTTGTTTTTTGAGACAGGGTCTGGCTCTGTAGCCCAGGCGGGAGTGCAGTGGTGTGATCACAGCTCACTGCAGCCTCGACCTCCTAGGCTCAAGCAGTTCTCCTGCCTCAGCCTCCTGAGTAGCTGGGACCACAGATGTGTGTCACCATCCACCATGCCTGGCTAATTTTTTGACTTTTTTGTAGAGATGAGGTCTCCCTATGTTGCCCAGGCTGGTCTCGAACTCCTGGGCTCAAGTGATCCTCTTGCCTTGGCCTCCCAAAGTGCTGGGATTACAGGCATGAGCCACCACACCCGGGTGAGAGCCATCTGAGATCTGAGGTAGAAAAGCAGAGAGGAGATCAGCATGGTGGCTCATGTCTGTAATCCCAGCATTTTGGGAGGCCAAGGCAGGTGGATCACTTGAGGTCAGAAGTTCAAGACCAGCCTAGTCAGCATGGCAAAACCCTGTCTCTACTAAAAAATACAAAAATTAGCAAATCACACTGCCACGTGTGTACCTATGCAACAATCTTGCATATTCTTCACATGTACCCCAAAACCTAAAATGCAATAAAATAAAAAATTTTAAAAAAATACAAAAATTAGCCAGGTGTGGTGGCAGGCACCTGTAATCCCAGCTACTTGGGAGGCTGAGGCAGGAGAATCACTTGAACCCAGGAGACAGAAGTTACAGTGAGATGAGATCGAACTACTGCACTCCAGCCTGGGTGGCAGAGTGAGACTGTCAAAAAAGAAAAAGAAGAAAGAAAGAAAGGAAAGAAGGAAGGAAGGAAGGAAAAAAAGGAAGGAAGAAGGAAGGGAAGGAGGGAGGGAGGGAGGGAGTGAGGAAGGGAGGAAGGAAGGAAGAAACGCAAGCAGACAGGGATGGCTTGCAGGAGCCAGACCAGGTGTCCTTGCAGTGCAGCCCATCAGGATCAGCTGGGGACAACAAAGATCTCCAGGTCCCAACCTCAGAGTTTCTGGTTCAGTGGGTCTGAGGTGGGACTCAAACATTTGTACTTTTTTTTTTTTTTTTTTTTTTTTTTTTTTTGAGAGGGAGTTTCGCTCTTGTTACCCAGGCTGGAGTGCAATGGCGCGATCTCGGCTCACCGCAACCTCCGCCTCCCGGGTTCAGGCAATTCTCCTGCCCCAGCCTCCTGAGTAGCTGGGATTACAGGCACGCGCCACCATGCCCAGCTAATTTTTTGTATTTTTAGTAGAGACGGGGTTTCACCATGTTGACCAGGATGGTCTCGATCTCTTGACCTCGTGATCCACCCGCCTCGGCCTCCCAAAGTGCTGGGATTACAGGCTTGAGCCACCGCGCCCGGCCACATTTGTACTTTTAACAAGTACCCAGGTGATGCTAATGTGACTCTTTCAAAGACCACACTTTTTTTTTTTTTTCCAACAGGGTCTTGCTTTGTCACCCAGGCTGGAGTACACTGGTGCAATCATACATAACTTACCGCAACCTCAAATTCCTGGGCTCAAGCAATCCTCCTGCCTCAGCCTCCAGAGTAGTTGGGACTACAGTCATGTGGCACCACACCCAGCTAATTTTTAAATTTTTTTGTAGAGACAGGGTCTCAATATGGTGCCCAGGCCGGTCTTGAACTCCTGGCCTCAGGTGATCCTCCCCGCCCCCTGGCCTCCCAAAGTGTTGGGATTAAAGGCGTGAGCCACTACACAGTCAGGGAGCACATTCTGAGAATAGCCGGGCTAACCCAGGGCTATCTGGACGCACATGGAACTGTCTGCCACAACAGCTATGCTAAAGCTTGGTGGGTTGAGGGGATGTAGCACCCCAGATGTGTGCCAAAAAGACCAACATATTTAGTGACATAAAGAGGATTTCAGTCTATAAGGGATTTAAACAATGCAACAAGCAAAAAACAACCCCATTTTATTATTTATTTTATTTTTTTGAGACAAAGTCTTATTTTGTTGCCCAGGCCTCTGCCTCCCCAGTTCAAGCGATTCTCCTCCCTCAGCCTCCCGAGTAGCTGGGATAACTGGCGCCTAACACCGAGGCTGTTAATTTTTGTATTTTTAGTAGAGATGGGCTTTTGCCACGTTGGCCAGGCTGGTCTCGATCTCCTGAATTCAGATGATCCACCTGCTTTGGCCTCCCAAAGTGCTGGGATTACAGGTGTGAGCCACTGCACCCAGCCCAAAAGACCCCATTTTAAAAAGGACATGTCCCAAAAGACATCCAAGTAGCCAAGAAATTTATTTTTAAAATTCTCAGGATCACAAATCATCAGAGAAATGAAATCAAAACCACAATGAGATACCAATCTCAGGCCCGTCAGAATGGCTATTATTAAAAAGTCAAATTAACAGATGCTGACAAGACTTCAGAGAAAAGGGAATACTTATACACTGTTGGTGGGAATGTAAATTGCTTTTCAGCCATTGTGGAAAGCATTTTGGACATTTCTCAAAGAACTTAAAACAGAACCAACATTCAACCCAGCAATCCCATTACTGGGTATATACCCAAAGGAAAGTAAATCATCTACAAAAATACGCACATGTATGTTTACCACAGCACTATTCACAATAGCAAAGATATGGAATCAACCCAGGTGCCCATCAATGGTGGATTGGATAAAGAAAATGCGGTATGTCTACATCATGGAATACTACACAGCCATAAAAAAGAATGTAACCATGTCCTTTGCAGCCACATGGATGCAGCTGGAGGCCAATATACTTCGTGAATTAATGAAGGAACGTGAAACGAAATATCCATGTTCTGAGAGGCAGAGGCTGCAGTGAACTGAAATTATGCCACTCCACTCCAGCCTGGGCAACAGAGTGAGACCCTGTCTCACAAAATACCACATGTTCTCACTTAGTGGGAGCTAAACTCTGGGTACACATGGACATAAAGATGAGAATTGCAGGCCGGGTGTGGTGGCTGGCGCCTGTAATCCCAGCTACTTGGGAGGCTGAGGCAGGGAAATAAATCACTTAAATCCAGGAGGCAGAGGTTGCAGTGAGCCAAGATTTCACCACTGCACTCCAGCCTAGGCAACACAGCAAGAGATTGTCTCAAAAACAAAACTAAACAAAACAAACTGTCTCTACAGAAGCAAATTTCTGTAGGAATGGGTTTAGGGAGATATAAGCCAACAGAGATTGAGTGCAATGGCTCATGCCTGTAATCCCAGCACTTTGGGGGGCTGAGGCAGGTGGACGGCTTGTGATCGGGAGTTTGAGACCAGCCTGGCCAACATGGTGAAACTCCACCTCTACCCAAACTGCAAAATTAGCTGGGTGTGGTGGCAGGTGCCTGTAATCCCAGCTATCCTGATTGCAGACGGGCTGGAGTGCAAGTGGCACGATCTCAGCTCGTGAAAACCTCCCTCTCCCAGGTTCAACCAACTTTCATGACTCAGCCTCCTGATTAACTGGAATTACAGGCACCTGCCACCACACCTGGCTAATTGTTTTTGTATTTTTAGTAAAGAAAGGGTTTCGCTGTATTGGCAAGGCTGGTCTTGAATTCCTAACCTCAGGTGGTTCGCCCATCTCAGCCTCCCAAAGTGCTGGGATTACAGGTTTGAGCCACTGCACCTGGTCCCCACCTCAAAAAAAAAAAAAAAAAAAGTCAATACTCCCTCTGCATGGTTGTGGCTGGAGCTGCCCAGTTTGGGAATATGTTCTTAGGCCCCCTTGCATCCAGGTAACCACATGACTAGTTTTCTCCAATAAAATATGGGCAAAAGAAAAATTTATAGGTCACTTCTTGGCCAAGTTTCTTTTTTTCTTTATGTTTTGAGATGGAGTTTTGTTCTTGTCACTCAGGCTGGAGTGCAATGGCGCGATCTTGGTTCATTGCAACCTCCACCTTCTGTGTTCAAGTGATTCTTCTGACTCAGCCTCTCTAGTAGCTGGAATTACAGTCATGCACCATCACACTTGGCTAGGTTTTTTTTTTTTTTAATTTTTAGTACAGATGGGGTTTCACCATGTTGGTCAAACTGGGTTCGAACTCCTGACCTCAGGTGATTTGTTCACTTTCGCCTCCTAAAGTGCTAGGATTACAGGCCTGAGCCACTGTGCCCAGCCATTTTTTTTTCTTTAAGAGAAAGGGTCTTGCTCTGTCACCCAGGCTACCAGGCAGTGGCACGATCTTAGTTCTCTGCAGCCTCAAATTCCTGGGCTCAAGAGATCCTCCCACCTCAGCCTCTCAAACAGCTGGGACTACAGGAGCATGGCACCATGCCAGGCTAATTGTCTTATTTTTCATGGAGACAAGGGGTCTCACTATGTTGCCCAGCTTGGTTTCAAGTTCCTGGACACAAGCAATCTTCCCCCCTCAACCTCCCAAAGTGTTGGGATTACAGCCGGGAGTCACTAAACCCAGCAGGGACATTTGAGGAGAAGGTCACCTGGACATAAAGGAACAGGTCTATTTAGGCAAAAACATAATCCCTGGGTGGAGATCCCGGTGCAAATCAGGAACCTAAAGACTCCAGATTTCGACACAAACTACTGCTGATTCAAGTGCTAATCAGAAATCTGATCCCTGTGAACAGAAACCTGTGCTGATTCAGGTGCTAAGTATAAATCTACGTATGTTGATTGTCAACTTTGTCCTGGAGCAGGACTAAATCACAAATTTGGGCAGGAACAAGCGCTAACAATCAGCGACTCAAAGAGATTCACATGTTAATGACCATCTTGACTTGATTCATGTGCTAATTACAATTTTAGGATAATTGAATAGGGTGATCAGATATTCCCATGAAGAAGAGCACAGACTTGGAGCAGGAAGAGGAGGAGGAGAAAAAAAAAAAGAGCACAGACTTGGAAACCCAATGGCCTGGTTCAAATCCCAGCTCTGTCATTGACGCGTTGAATGACTTTGAGCAAGTGATTGGCTTTTCTGGGTTTCAGCTTCACTCCTAGAAAGGAGAGCTGATAATACTACCTCAAATGGTGGCTGGGAGGTTAGAATAGGATAAGACACGTGAAGCGCAGGGAGGGTACCTGGCCTAGGAAAAGTGCTTACTGTGTAAGTCCCAGGTGCAACAGTAGCCTGATTAGCATATGCAGCCAACAGGTGCTGCTGTCATTCAATCCTCGTAGAGGGCCCCACCTCCAATTTCTTCATTACTACCACCCTTTCTTGCCCCAGATCCAGGGGCCTTACCCTCTAGAAAATCTTCCCAGAGGTTCCCAGGGCGACCCTCATCATCCTCAGCACCGTCCCACCCCTACCCCCACCCTTATACCCACCCCTATCTCCACCCCTCTGGGCTCCATTCCTAGACCGGAGCATGAGCGCTCAGCCACCACGTGGGGGCAGCAACGCATCGCTCAGCCGCTGCACGCGCGGCGCATTGTTGGGTGCATAGTTTCCTGAGCAGGTTGAGCGGTGGTTCCGGTTTGGCAGGCGAACTACATTTCCCAGAAGGCCAAGCAACACCCTCTGCCTCACCTTGCTCCAATCTGGAGGCAGAGGCCACACCCATCCCCAGCGCGCCGCCGGAACGGCGCGGGGGATTGTGGGGTGAAGGGACTGGGCGCCACGCCCGAAAAGGGCGGTGCTGCGGCCGCAAAGTCCCCTCCGACCTCAGCGCGTGGGTGGGGACGCAAGTCCGGGTTCAGGACCAGGCGCTGCAGCCTCCGGAGCTGCAGAGACTGCAGCTGCGGGAGCAAGAGCGAGACCGACGACTGAATGTGCCCTGCAGCCATAAGGCGCCTTGTCAGCTCTGGAGCCTGTTCAAGGCGCTCCGATCTTGCGAGAAAAACACACACACACACACACACACACACACACACACACACACACACACACACTTCCCCTTTTTTCTCTTCACAGCACTCCCCCTTGTAAAGCCTTATTATGGTAATGTTCAGTCTTACACAGAAATAGAATAATATAATGATCCTCTAAGTACCCATCACCCAGCTTCAACAATTATCAACATATGGCCAATCTTGTTTTATTTATTCCGCCTCCCCGCAAATTAGTTTAAAGCAAATCCCAGACGTCATATGATTTCATCCATTATGCATCTCTAAAATACCAGCTTCTTAAAAAAATTACTCTAACATTTTTATCACACCTAAAAAATTAACAATTCCTTAGTAGTGTCTTAACGTTCATCCTGTCTCCAAATTTCCCTAATTGTCTTAGAAATGTATTTAAACTCTTGGTTTGTTCAAATTAGAATCCAACCAGGGTGCGTGCATTGTATTTGTTTGTTACCTCTTTAAGTCGTTTAATTTTATAACTTCCTCCTCCCTCTCGTTCATCTCAGTCTAATTTTTAAATTTTCTTTTTTTTTTTTTTTCATTTTATATTTTTTTTTTTGAGAGGGAGTCTCACCTTTGTCACCCAGCCTGCAGTGCAATGGCATGATCTTAGCTCACTGCAACCTCCGCCTCCCGGGTTCAAGCGATTCTTCTGCCTCAGCCTCCCGAGTAGCTGGTATTACAGGCACAAGCCACTATGCCTGGCTGAGTTTTGTATTTTTAGTAGAGACAGGGTTTCACTATGTTGGCCAGGCTGGTCTTGAACTCCTGACCTCAGGTGATCCACCCAGCGTGGCCTTCCAAAGTGCTGAGATTACAGGCATGAGCTACCGCATCTGGCCGAAATTTTTTTATACTTTTATTTTTATTTTTTTAAATAGAGACAGGGTCTCACTGTGTTGCACAGGCTGGTCTCAAACTCTTGAGCTCAAGCAATCCTGCCTAGCCCTCCCAAAGTGTGATTTTTTTTTTTACAAATTTAGATTTTTTCCTGTTTTTTTTTTTTTTTTTTTTTTTTTCTGACACTCTCCACCTGTGAATAATCTCTTCTCAGTCTGAATTGACTAGTTGCCCCTCTTGGTGTCATTTAATATGTTCTGCTGTCCCCTGTATGTCTTGCAAACTGGTAGTCTAGAGGCTGGGGCAGATTCACGTTCAAACTGGGGTTAAGCATACTTTAGGGATTATGTTAAGATATCCTATCAGAAGGGACATAATATGTGGTTGTCTTTTTTTGTCCTGATAATATCTGGTGTTGGTTTTGGGTTTTGTTAGCCAGATCCCTCTATTGGTGTTAAAACCACAGCCAAACTTCAGGAAGGAAGTGTTCATATACTCTCTCTTCATTCCTCTCTTTCTGCTGCACAAAAATGAAACTTTTTATTGCTGAAGCTCATCCTTGTTGCTAAATTCAAGAGGCAAGTCTCCACCTTCAACTCACTGTCCTTGCAACAGCAGCCACCATTCCAAGCCTGTCCTGTGCTGTCCAGTATGGTAGTTTCTAGTCACACAGGTGGCTATTGAAGACAGTCCTAATTGATCCTAATTGAGATGTGTTGCAAATATAAAATATACACAGGGAATTCAAAGACTTAGTATGTAAAAAAGAATGTAGGCTGGGTGGGTTGGCTCACACCTGTAATCCCAGCGCTTTGGGAGACCAAGGCGGATGGATCACTTCAGGTCAGGAGTTCGAGACCAGCCTGGCCAACATGGTGAAACCCCAACTGTACTGAAAATACAAATTAGCTGGTCGTGGTGGCATGTGCCTGTAATCCCAGCTATTTAGGAGGCTGAGGCAGGAGAATCACTTAACCCCAGGAGGCAGAGGTTGCAATGAACTGAGATATCATGCCACTGCACTCCAGCCTGGGCAAGAAGAGTGAAACTGTCTCAAAAAAAAAAAAAAAAGGAAAACTTATTTTCTTGGCTGGGTGCAGTGGCTCATGCCTGGGTGACAGAGAGACTCGGTCTGAAATAAAAAGAAAAAAAGAATGTAAAGTAGCTCATTAGTCATTTATAAAACATTGATAACATGTTAATGGTATTTTGATATGCTAATATAAATCTTATCTATTAATTATTAATAAAATAATTAAATTCAAGTGAAATATTTTATTAAATTACTTTCACTTTTGGCTGGGCGTAGTGGCTCACAACTGTAATCCTAGCGCTTTTGGAGCCTGAGGCAGGAGGATGCCTTGAATCCAGGAATTTGACACCAGCCTAGGCAACATAGTGAGACCCCATATCTCCAAAAATTCTTCCAAAAATTAGCCAGGTGTGACGGTGCACCCCTGCAGTCCCAGCTACTCAGAAGGGTGAAGCAGGATGATCACTTGAGCCCAGGAGGTTGAGGCTACAGTGAGCCATGATTGCACCACTGCGCTCTGGCGTAGGCGAGACAAGACCCTCGTCTCAAAAAAAAAAAAAGGTGTTTTTCTAGACCATTGGTTTTCAAAATGTGGGCCCTGCCAGCAGCATCAGCATCACATGACAACTTGTCAGAAATGCAAATTCTCTGTTGCTCTAGGCCTACTGAACCAGAATCTCCGGGAGACCCAGCAGTCTGCATTTTAACAAGCAGACCGTGCCTGTCTTTTTTAACTTTTTTTTTCTGAGACGGAATCTGACTCTGTTACCCAGGCTAGAGTGCAGTGGTGCCATCTTGACTCACTGCAAACTCCCCCTCATGGGTTCAAGCAATTCTCCTGCCTCAGCCTCCTGAGTAGCTGGGACTACAGGCACGCGATACCATGCCTGGCTAGTTTTTGTATTTTTAGTAGAGACGGGGTTTCACCATGTTGGCCAGGCTGGTCTTGAACTCCTCTTGCGATCTGCCCACCTCAGCCTCCCAAAGTGCTGGGATTACAGGTGTGAGCCACCACGCCCAGACAGACCAGGCCTGTCTTAAAGCTGCCATGTGTATCTGTGACATAGTACCCTGCCAAACCCACCCACTTATCATCCCTTCACTGTGAACACCCTGGTCCAAGCACCATTTGTTCCCACTTGGACTAACAATCACTTGCAAACTGGTTTCCCTGATCTTGTTCCCTGCTTGTAATCCTCACACCACAACTTGGGGGATCTTTTCAGAAACATAAGTCACCTCACATCGCTTCCCTGCATAAAGCCTTCCAATGGCTTCTCACTGCACTTAGAATAAAATCCAAACAAAATCGTCCCCATAGAGTTAAAAATTGTATGCTGCCTTCTGGACAGAAATATAGTGTTTTTTGTTTTTTTTTTTTCTCACTCTGTCACCCAGGCAGGAGTGCAGTGGCGTGATCTCTGCTTACTGCAACCTCTACTTCGCAGGTTCAAGCGATCCTCCTGCCTAAGCCTCCTGAGTGGCTGTGATTATAAGCGCACACCACCACGCCCAGCTAGTTTTTGTATTTTCAGTAGAGGCGGGATTTCACCATGTTGGTCAGGCTGGTCTCGAGCTCCTGAACTCGTGATCTGCCCTTCTCTGCCTCCCAAAGTGCTCAGATTACAGGCATGAGCCACCACAGCCGGCAAGACTGGTGTTTCTAAAGAGATTCAGGAATATGAGAAATGGATCGTGTTTCACAAGCACTGTTTGTTAGACGGGATATAGGAATGGTAGGATATGAACCCTGAAACAGAACTCAATATAATAGTGGCTTAACCAAAGACGAACTTTATTTCTCTCCTACAAATAGAGTAAACATAACGCAGAACTGGTGTGCAGGCTTCATGGCATCAGAAATTCAGGATGCTTCTACTTTTGTGCTGCTATTCCTGGGAATACACTGGCCTGAAGGATCCAGGATGACTTCCAGGCCAGGGGAAGCAGAAAAGGGAAACAGATTCACCCCACAGCTCTTTCTAAATACAAGTGAACTGAGAAGTAAAATCTTAGCTTCAGGGTTTAATTTATTCTGCCCTGGCCAGCTGTGGTGGCTCACACCTGTAATCCCAGCACTTTGGGAGGCTGAGGCAGGTGGATCACTTGAGTCCAGGGCTTTGAGACCAGCCTGGGCAACATGGCAAAACCCTGTCTCTACTAAAAATACAAAAATTAGCCAGGCGTGGTGGCACCTGCCTGTAACCCCAGCTACTGGCGAGACTGAGGCAGAAGAACCTGGGAGTCGGAGGTTGCAGTGAGCCACTACATTCCAGCCTGGCCAACAGAGTGAAAAAAAGAAAATAATAATTTATTCTGCCCTGAGCACCGTGAGGATCGTCTCTTTTGTTACTTTCCAGGGCAAAAAGGTGGTGTACAACAGTGAGGTCAGGTCATATTTGAGTAGTTGAAAGAAGTATAGCTGTTCATTCCGAGTTAATAAAAATTGTTTGCAAAAATGGGCCAGATGCAAATTTGCACAAAGAGTATGGTCAGAATGCAAATTTGCATATACAGGATGGTCAGAATATATAAAAAATATGCCTGGGAAAAGACAGGAAATATAATGAAACATTAATAGGTGCTGTCTCTTAGAGGTAGGTGACTTTTCTTTTTGTATTTTGCTCCATTTTTCAAATTTTTTATAATGAGCAGGGATTATTTTTTTTTGAGGAGTCTCGCTCTGTTGCCCAGGCTGGAATGCAATGGCATGATCTTGGCTCACTGCAGCCTCTGCCTCCCAGGTTCAAGCGATTCTCCTGCCTCAGCCTCCCGAGTAGCTGGGATTACAGGCATGCACCACCACACCTGGCTAATTTTTGTATAGTTTTTTTTAATTTTAAAGACAGGGTCTCCCCAGATTGGAGTGCTGCCGCACAATCATGGCTCATTATAGCCTCAACCTCTTGGGCTCAAGGAATCCTCCTGCCTCAGACTCCTACACAGCTGATATCACATGTGCACATCACCATGCCTGGCTAATTTTTAAATTTTTATGTAGAGACAGGGTGTTGCTATGTTGCCCAGGCTGGTCTTGAACTCCTGGGCTCAAGTGACCCTCCTGCCTCAGCCCCCGAAGTGCTGGGATCAAAGGCATGAGCCACCGTGCCTGGCTAGATCTTTTAAACTTTATCTATTGCGACGTATAGAATGCCTATAGATGAAGGCAAATGCATAGCACAGTGAATCATTGAGTAAAAATATTCAGGCATCTACTTCCACATGAAAAAAGAGGTCAGAGGCGGGGGGATCACCTGAGCTCAGGAGTTCAAGACCAGCCTGGGCAACATGATGAAACCCTGTCTCTACCAAAAATATAAAAAAAAAATTGGTTGGGCATGGTGGCGTGCACCTGCAGTCTCAGCTACTTGGAAGGCTGAGATGGGAGGATCACTTGAGCCCGGGAGGTTGAGGCTGAAGTGAGCCGAGATTGTGCCAGTGCACTCCAGTCTGGGTGGCAGAGCGAGAGACCCTGTCTTAAAAATAAATAAGTAAATGTAATTGATGTATTCTAAAACATTCCTCTTTTGTCTCTTTTTATTCACAAAGCCTACTGTCCCCTGAAAGGCAACCACCATATTGGTTCTGATGGAACACTCCTTGATTTTCTTAGTAATTTTACCAACAGCCGGACGTGGTGGCTCACGCCTGTAATCCCAGCACTTTGGGAGGCCGAGGCAGGCGCATCACCTGAGATTGGGAGTTCGAGACCAGTCTGACCAACATGGAGAAACCCCTTTTCTACTAACAATACAAAAAATTAGCCGAGCATGGTGGCACATGCCTGTAAGCCCAGCTACTAGGGAGGCCGAAGCAGGAGAATTGCTTGAACTTGGGAGACAGAGGTTGCTGTGAGCCGAGATCACACCATGGCACTCCAGCCTGGGCAACAAGAGCCAAACTCCGTCCCAAAAAATAAATAAATAAAATAAACAATAATTTTGCCACCTATTGGCAGGGCAAAATGACTCACTCCTGTAACTCCAGCACTTGGGGAGGCTGAACAAGAGGATCCCTTGAGCCCAGGAGTTTAAGACCAGCCTGGACAACATAGTGAGAGCCCCATCTCTACAAAAAAACTTTAAAAATTACCCAGGCGTGGTGGTGTGCACCTGTAGTACCAGCTGCTCGGAGGCTGGAGCCTGGGAATTTGAGGCTGCAGTGACTGTGCCATTGCACTCCAGCCTAGGCGACAGAGCCAGACCCTGTCTTCAATAATAATAATAATTTTGCCACCTATGTATGCTTCCTAAAACAGTGTAGCCTAATTTGGACTATTTTGTAAGTCAATGTAAGGAGGAACCATATTGTATATACTCTTGTATGTGGCTTCTTTCTTCTTTCACTCAACATTATCTTTGAGAGAAATTCACGTTGTGGGAAATGGATCGAGGGTATGTATTCCCATGGTTACACAGTGGTCCATGTGTGATATGCCCCAAGAAATTTATCCTTTCTCCTGCAATGGGCATTTGGGTTGTTTCCTTTGAAAGGCCTTACAAATAAGGCCAGGCGTAGTGGCGCACGCCTGTGATCCCAGCTACTTGGGAGGCTGAGGCAACAGAATCGTCTGAATCCGGGAAGCAGAGGTTGCAATGAGTCGAAATCGCACCACTTCACTCCAGCTTGGGTGACAGAGTGAAACTGTCTCCAAAAAATAAAATGAAATAAATAAACAAATTGTCTACTTGAGAGTTTGCCAATTTTTCTTCTGGGGGTTGCTGTTTGTTTTTAAGGAGCTACTTATGTTTGCAGGATATGTTCAGATTCGTTGCATTATGTGTTACGAATTTATTCTCCCACTCTGTGACTATTTTCTAATGGTTTTCTTTTTTTTAATAACAAATCTCAAACACGCAAAAGTAGAGAGACCCGTATAATGAATTCTCATAGACTTATAGCCAGCTTCAATAATTGGCAATGCGTGGCTAATCTTATTTCCTCTCTACCTGAACCTACTTCTTCTTTACTGAATTATTTTTAACACATTTCAGATGTCTTATTATTTTACCTCCCAAATTTGTAGGAAGTACATATCTCTAAGTCATAATGACCTTTTAAAATATGGAACTAATCACCTGAGGTCAGGAGTTCGAGACCAGCCTGACCAACATGGAGAAACCCCGTCTTCACTAAAAATACAGAATTAGCTGGGCTTGGTGGTGCATGCCTGTAATCTCAGCTACTTGGAAGGCTGAGGCAGGAGAATCGCTTGAACCCAGGAGGTGGAGGTTGCAGTGAGCCGAGATCACACCATTGCACTCCAACCTGGGCAACAAGATTGAAACTCTGTCTGAAAAAAAAAAAAAAAAAAAAAAAAAAGGCCGGACATGGTGGCTCACACCTATGGAATAAGAAGAGAATAAAAAAATATGGGTGGGGCCAGGGGCAGTGACTAATATCTGTAATTCCAGGGCTTTCGGAGGATAAGGCAGGAGGATCACTTGAGGCAAGGAGTTCAAGACCAGCCTAGGCAACATGGGGAAACCCTGTTTCTATGAAAACCACAAAAATTAGCTGGGCATGGTGGTACCCACCTATAGTCCCAGCTACTTGGGAGGCTGAGGTGGGAGGATTGCTTGAGCCCAGTAAGTTGAGGCTGTAGTGAGCCATGATTGCACCACTGCACTCCAGCTTGGGTAACAAGAGCAAGACCCTGTCTCTAAAATAAAAATAAAAATAGTCCCTTCCTTTTCATTGCTGAGTAGTGTCCAACCGTGTGGATTAGCACAGCTTGTTTATCTGCTCATCCACTTAAGAACACCGGGTTGTTTCCAGTTTGGGGCAATTATGAACAAAGCCACTATTCATATATTTGTACTAGTTTTTGTATAAATTCTAACTTTCACTTCTCTTTGGTAAATACCTAGGAGTGGGGAGTGTTGGGTTGTATGGTGTGTATATGTTTAAATTTCTTAGAAACTGCCAAACTTTCCCCAGTGTCTGATGCAAATGACAGAGGTCTTCGCAGAAGGTCCCTGGTCGCTTCAGCAGTGGAGCTGAGGTGTTTGCTCCCCAAGACAGGAGTAGGATCTGTGTAGCCCCGGAACTGATTTCTTGGCCCTCCTAGAGATTCAATGGGTTCCCTAATACCCTTGAACACATCACACATCCCCTTCTCTTTTATTATTTATTTATTTGAGATGGAGTCTTGCTCTGTTGCCCAGGCTAGAATGCAGTGGTGCCATCTTGGCTCACTGCAACCTCCAGCTCCCAGGTTCAAGTGATTCTCCTGCTTCAGCCTCCAGAGTAGCTGGTATTACAGGTGCCCACCACCACCCCTGGCTAATTTTTGTATTTTTAGTAGAGACGGTGTTTCACTATGTTGGCCAGGCTGGTCTCGAATTCCTGACCTCAAGTGATCCGCCTGCCTCGGCCTCCCAAAGTGCTGGGATTAAAGGCGTGAGCCACTGCACCTGGCCCCCTTCTCTTTTAAAGCTAGTTACAGTGGCTTCTATTGTATGCAACTAACAACCTATTATGTTTGGGTCAGGTGTAAACCCTGGCTTAATCAATTAGGGCGGGGTGTGGGCATGCCTAGTTCCTACTTTCTAGCTATGGAAGCAGCAGGCTCTTTGAGAAGCGGTAGGGATGTGGAGATATCATGGGTACCTACTTACTATACTCTTGGCCCAGCGCCCTTCCTTTCTCTTGGGAATTACACTTCCTTTGTCTCAGTGTGGGTTCTCCCAGAACCAAACATTGAGGATTCAGATGCAAGTCATTTACTTGGGAGTTTCAGAATAGACTTGGTGAGGAGTACGGAAGGCGGGCCAGGACGGGCAAGTCAAGGAAGGGTGTGTTTTCTGGCCTAATCTTGCTGGGATTTCTGGGAGACAGTATACATATGCACCCTAGAACTGCCCCAGCCAAGGGGTGCAGGAGCTGGGAGCTGTTTCTGGGTGCTGGGTGGTTCCCACTCTGCCCGTGGGTGGGGCTAGGAAAGTAACTGATGAGAATTGGTGAGACATACCCCAGCAGATGGTCATTTTTGTTTTGTTTTGTTTTATTTCACTCTGTCTCCAAGGCTGGAGGGCAGTGGTGTGATCACTGCTCACTGCAGCCTCAAACTCCTGGGCTCAAGCAATCCTCCTGCCTTATCCTCCTGAGTAGCTGGGACTACAGGTCCACAACACCACACTCAGCTAATTTTTATTTTTTGTAGAGATGGGGTCTCACTATGTTGCCCAGGCTGGTCTCAAACTCCTAGGCTCAAGTGATCCTCCCACCTTGGCCTCCCGAAGAATTGGGATGACAGGCATGTGTCACTGCGCCCAGCCTTAGAGACTGCTCCTTCTGATCCATCTCAGTTTTCATGGAAACTGTCTTCCTTCCTTTCTTTCTTTTCTTCTGTTCCTCTTTCTTCTTTTCTTCTTTCTCTCTCACTCTCTCCCTCCCTTCCTCCTTCTTTTCTTCCTTCTCTGGGTAACAGGCTGTTACCCAGGCTGGAGTGCAGTGGTGCCATGATGGCTCACTGCAGCCTCCAACCCCTTGGCTCAGGCAATCTTCCTGCCTCAGCCTCCTGAGTACCTGGGGCCACAGGTGCGCTCCACCACACCTAACTAATCTGAAACAATTTTTGGAGCCAGGTGTGGTAGCTCACAGCTGGGCTTTAGGAGGGCTGAGGTTGGGGGAATAGCTTGAGGCCAGGCATTCAAGACCAGCCTGGCCAACATGGCGAAAACTGTCTCTATTTTAAAAATATAAAAATTAGCCTGGTGTGGTGGCCTATAACTATAATCCCAGCTACTCGGGAGGCTGAGGCAGGAGAATCGTTGAACCTGTGACATGGAGGGCGCAGTGAACCGAGATTGAGCTACTGCGCTCCAGTCTGGGCAACAGAGAGAGACTCCATCTTAAAAAAAAAAAAAAAACTGGGCCCGGGCATAGTGGCTCATGTCTATAATCTCAGCACTTTGGGAGGCCAAGGTGGGCAGATCACTTGAGGTCAGGTGTTTGAGACCAGCCTGATCAACATGGTAAAACCCCATCTCTAAGAAAAATATAAAAATTAGGCCAGGAACAGTGTGGCTCACACCTGAAATCCCAGCACTTTGGGAGGCCGAGACGGGTGGATCACCTGACGTCAGGAGTTCAAGACCAGCCTGATCAATATGGTGAAACCCTGTCTTGACTAAAAATACAAAAAAAATTAGCCGGGCATTGCTGTGATCCCAGCTACTTGGGAGGCTGAGGCACGAGAATCACTTGAACCTGGGAGGCAGAGGTTGCAGTAAGCTGAGATCATGCCACTATTCTCCAGCCTGGATGAGAGAACGAGACTCTGTCTCAGAAAAAAAAAAAGAGTTTTTGTAGATATGGTGTCTTGCTATGTTGCCCAGGCTGATCTTGAATTCATGGCCTCAGGTGATCCTCTCACCTCAGCCCCCCAAGGCACTGGGGTGACAGGTGTCAGCTACGGCAGAATGTTTAAAGGAAACAACCAACTATTTTCCAAAGTGGTTGCTCTATTTCGTATTTCCACCAGCAGCGTTTGAGATTTCCAACTGCTCCACATTTCTACTGACACTCAATAGGGTCAGTCTTTTTAATTTTAGTCATTCGAGTGGGCGTGCAGTGGTATTTCATTGAGGTTTTCATTTGTATTTCCCTAATGACTAATGGTGCTGAGCACTTTTTCACAAGCTTCCTGGCCATTCACATCTCTTCTTCTTCTTTTTTTTTTGAGATGGAGTCTTACTCTTGTCACCCAGGCTGGAGTGCAGTGGTGCAATCTCGGCTCACTACAGCCTCTGCCTCCCAGGTTCAATGGATTCTTCTGCCTCAGCCTCCCAAGCAGCTGGGATTAAATGCACCTGCCACCATGCCTGGCTAATTTTTGTGTTTTTAGTAGAGACAGGGTTTTACCATCTTGGCCTGGCTGGTCTTGAACTCCTGACCTCGTGATCCACCCTCCTCTGCCTTCCAAAGTGCTGGGATTACAGTCGTGAGCCACTGCACCTAGCCTCTTCTTTTTTGTTGTTGTTTTTACTTTTTTTTTTTTTTAATAGCCCTGGAGTCAGAAGCATGTTTTTACTTTTTGAGATGGAGTCCCGTTCTGTCACCCAGGCTGGAGTGCAGGGGTACAATCTTAGCTCACTGCAACCTCCGCCTCCTGGCTTCAAGCAATTCTCCTGCCTCAGCCTCCCGAGTAGCTAGAATTACAGGTGCCCACCACCACACCTGGCTAATTTTTGTGTTTTTAGTAGAGATGGGGTGTCACCATGTTGGCCAGGCTGGTCTTGAACTCTTAACTTCAGGTCATCTGCCCACCTTGGCCTCCCAAAATGCTGGATTTACAGGTATGAGCCATTGTGCCTGGCCCCCAGGCTGATCTTGAAATCCTGAGCTCAAGTGATCTGCCTGCCTTGGTGTCTCAAAGGGTTGGCATGACAGTCATGAGCCACCATGCCCGGCCTATTTTTAAAAACAGAATTAGAGACAGGGTCTTGCTACGTTGCCCAGGCTGGTTTTGAACTCCTAGCCTCAAGCAATCCTTCTGCCTCGGCCTGTATTCATCTGCTATTTTACAAAGCTTCCAGGTGCTGTGAGGAGGACAGGCTGTGGAGGGGCTGATGTAGAAGCTGGGAGAGTGGGGAGGGACTGTAGCTCCCACAGAAGCAAGCTGGTCCCAGGTCCACCTCACTGCCTAGTTCCTGGGAAAGTCAGTGTTGGCTTCCCCAGGCCTTGGCCTGCTGCCCAGAGTGGTTGAGACACTAACTTCTTGATTTTGTGTGAAGGCCCTCAGCCCAGCTTCTGGGAGTCAAGACCCGGTGCCGCACCCTGTCGGCTGGGTGTCCTGAATTTCAACTTCTTCCCTCATCCAAAGAGGGAGAGTTTTATTTTGTTTTGTTTTGTTTTATTTTGAGATGGAGTCTTGCTTTGTTGCCCAGGCTGGAGTGCAGTGGCGCAATCTCAGCTCACTGCAACCTCCACCTCCCGGGTTCAAGAGATTCTCCGGCCTCAGCCTCCCGAGTAGCTGGGATTACAGATGGGCACCACCATGCCTGGCTAATGTTTGTATTTTTTAGTAGGGATGGGGTTTCACCATGTAGGCCAGGCTGGTCTCAAACTCCTGACCTCAAGTGATCCACCCACCTTGGCCTCCCAAAGTGCTGGGATTACAGACGTGAGCCACTACTCACAGCCAAACAGGAAGTTTGATCCATCCTCTGGCCCAGAGGCCAGCCCAGACCTGCCACCTGTGGCCTACACCGGCACAGTTGTATTGGTTGCCAAAATATTGAAATACTCCACTTCTGGTTAATAAAGAGCCCACATAGCCCACAGATGTCTGCTACCAGCTGAGTCCATTCCCTGGGGACCCCTTGGACTTTCCCACATCTCAGCAGCAACGCTGGGGCTCTAGGGTCCTGACTTAGCCCTATGGCCACAACTGTACAAGTGGATGGTGCTTGGGGAATATTTTCTGGGGACAGCCCAGGCCTGGCTGGAGTGGGGAGGATGAAACTGGAGGCTGATGCTGAAGGATTGAGTGAGGATTTTTATCAGTGAGCCCAGAACTCGAGACTGGACATAACTAATTGTTAGCAGTAGAACATAGCCAAGTCACACGGTATATTCACAGCAGTATAAATCTGTAGGGATCTGCAGCAACCTCAGTTATTGCCTCCTCAAGAAAGAATCTGACCAAGGGGCATAAGGCAGAGTGAGAACCCAAGGCAAGTTGTAGAGCAGGAATGAAAGTTTATTAAGAAGTTAGGCCGGGCGCGGTGGCTCTCGCATGGAATCCCAGCACTTTGGGAGGCCGGGACGGGTGGATTGCCTAAGATCAGGGGTTCGAGATCAGCCTGACCAACATGGTGGAATCCCATCTCTACTAAAATTACAAAAATTAGTTGGGCGTGATGGCAGGTGCCTATAATCCCAGCTACTTGGGGAGCTGAGGCAGGAGAATCGCTTGAACCCGGTAGGTGGAGGTTGCGGTGAGCCGAGATCATGTCATTGCATTCCAGCCTGGGCAACAAGAGCAAAACTCTGTCTCAAAAAAATTTAAAAAAAAGAAGCAGCAGCAGCTTTAGGCTGGGAGCGGTGGCTCACGCCTGTAATCCCAGCACTTTGGGAGGCCGACGCAGGCAGATCACCTGAGGTCAGGAGTTCAAGACCAGCTTGGCCAACCTGCGAATCCCATCTCTATTTAAAAAATAATAAATCAGCCTTGTGTGGTGCGCGCCTGTAATCACAGCTACTCGGGAGGCTGAGGCAGGGAGAATTGCTTGAACCCAGGAGGTGGAGTTTGCAGTGGGTCAAAATCGCGCCATTGCGCACCAGCCTGGGTGACCGAGTAAGGCTCTGTTTCAAAAAAAGAAAAGTTTTAGAGCAGAAGCAAAAAAAAGTAAAGTACACTTGGAAGAGGGCCAAATGGGCACCGTGAGAGCTCTAGTGTGCAGTTTGACCTTCGACTTGGGGTTTTCTACGTTGGCATGCTTGTGGGGTCTTGTGTTACTTGTCCCCGACCCCTCCCTTGGGATGGGCTGCCCGGATGTGCAGGGGCCCGCCAGCATGGGAAAGCGGTGTGTTTACTGGAGTTGTGCACACGCTCAATTGAGGTGGTCTTCACTTACCAGCTGAATGTTCCTAGAAGGTCCTAAACCAGTGAAATGCCACCATTTTGTCTCTTAGTGCGCATACTTGAGCCCACTCACCCAACTCTTGAGATTTTATGGGGAAGCTGCTCAACACCAGTTTCAGGTGTTTTTTTTGTTTTTTGTTTTGATTTGGAGTTTTGCTCTTGTCGCCCAGGTTGGAGTACAATCGTGTAATCTCGGCCCACTGCAACCTACTTCTCCCAAGTTCAAGCGATTCTCCTGCCTCAACCTCCTGAGTAGCTGGGATTACAGGCACCCACCACCATGCCCGACTACTTTTTGTATTTTTAGTAGAGATCGGGTTTCACCATGTTGGCCAGGCTGGACTTGAACTCCTGACCTCGTGATCTACCCTCTCAAAGTGCTGGGATTACAGGCATGAGCCACCGTGCCTGGCCAGGTGTTTCTTTTTCTTTCTTTCTTTTTTTGAAAAAAAAAAAAAGATGGAGTCCCACTCTGTCACCAAGGCTGGAGTGCAGTGGTGCGATCTCAGCTCACTGCAACCTCCGCCTCCCAAGTTTGAGCTACTCTCCTGCCTCAGCCTCCCAAGCAGCTAGGACTACAGGTGCGCACTACCACGCCCAGCTAATTTTTGTATTTTTAGTAGAGATGGGGTTTCACCATATTGGCCAGGCTGGTCTTGAACTCTTGATCTCGTGATCCACCCACCTTGGTCTCCCAAAGTGCTGGGATTACAGGTGTGAGCCACCATGCCTAGCCAGGTGTTTCTATCTATTGGGAGATGGCCTTTCCCTGGTGCCAGCTGTGATCAATTATTATTTTATTTTATTTGTTTATTTTTTGAGAGAGCATCTCTGTTGCCCAGGCTGAAGTGTTTGGTGACTATTTCCTCCACTAGAACTAGAACTTCTTTTGTTTGTTCTGAGACGGAGTCTCGCTGTGTTGCCCAGGCTGTAGTACAGTGGCACAATCTCAGCTCACTGTAACCTCCGCCTCAAGCAATTCTCCTGGGTTTCAAGTGATTCTCCCGCCTCATCTTCCTGAGTAGATGGGATTACAGGCACCCGCCATCATGCCTGGCTAATTTTTGTATTTTTGTAGAGACGGAGTTTCACCATATTGGCCAGGCTGGTCTTGAACTCAACCAGGCATTATTCTAATAGACCTCAACATATCCTCGCAAAAAGTTCCAGCAGCCTGGCCTGCCGGCTCCAGTCCCTGCCTGCACAGTCTGCTCCCCACCTGTGGCCAGAGGGAACCTGTGAACCCCCGAGTCAGGTCAGAGCCCTCCTGGCCCAGAGCCCTGCCCTGGTCTCTGACTGCCCCTCTCCCACTCTGCTCTGACATCTTGGGCAGCCCGGTGTGCCCAGGAGGACCTACAGGGTCTGTTCCCTCCATGCTCACTCTAGATACAATTGGAGAGGCTTGGGTTTTTCAGGGACAGGACTCAGCCAGGTCCGAGCAGTGGTGACCGTGGCTGAGCTGGGCCCTGATCTTCCTCCAGGCTCCAAATCTCCTGCCCTTCCCTCCCCCACAGGCCACTGGGCATCTGTCCTGTGACCAGAATCCAGTTTCCCCTTTTCTCTCCTGAGCCCAGGCCCAGGGAGCTGTGGGTGCGACATGCGGATGGGGGAGGAGGGCTTCCTGCAGCTGTCTCATCCCCCAGCACCCTAACCTCAGGTTCCTCCTTCCCCAGCGCGCTCGGTCTCCAGCTAGGGGGTAGAAGTCCCCGTCTCCTTGGGGTGGCCTCCCTCAGGCCTTGCTCCCAGCCACTTCCTCATTCAGCAGGGCAGCCAGCCACCTGTCTCCCTGAGCTGCCAGCCCTGTCTCTGTATCTGTGTCACTGCCTCGTTCTCACCCTCTTTCTCGGCTTTGCCTCTGTTTTCTCCTTCCCCATCTTTCATCTTTTTTTTCCCCCTGTCCCTTAGTCAAAAACCTGCCTTTAGATCTTGGGTTCCATTTCCATCTTGATTTGCTGTGCAGCCTTAGGCAAGTGTCTCTATCTCTCTGAACAATGGGGATAAGAGCATGTGCCCCAGAAGTGCTTTGCAGGGACCGAATGATTTAATGCTTGGGACAGAGTGCCTGCATGTCATGATGGCTCTTTTAATATCCTTTAAACAGCACAAGGTTCTGATGATTAAATAATACTCATCACAGCTGATGCTTTAAAAGAGCTGAAAAGTGTCAGACCCTGCTCTAGGAACTTTAATCCATTTAATCCCCACAACTCTAAAAAGTAGGTCCTGTTTTACTCCCAGTTTTACAGATTAAGAAACTGAGGGGCCGGGCGCGGTGGCTCAAGCCTGTAATCCCAGCACTTTGGGAGCCCGAGGCGGGTGGATCACCAGGTCAAGAGATCGAGACCATCCTGGTCAACATGGTGAAACCCCGTCTCTACTAAAACTACAAAAAATTAGCTGGGCATGGTGGCGCGTGCCTGTAATCCCAGCTACTCAGGAGGCTGAGGCAGGAGAATTGCCTGAACCCAGGAGGCGGAGGTTGCGGTGAGCCGAGATCGCGCCATTGCACTCCAGCCTGGGTAACAAGAGCGAAACTCTGTCTCAAAAAAAAAAAAAAAAGAAAGAAACTGAGGCTCAGAAAGGTTGGGGCTGGGAGCAGTGGCTCACACCTGTAATCCCAGCACTTTGGGAGGCCGAGTTGGTTGGATCACCTGAGATCAGGAGTTCAAGACCAGCCTGGCCAACATGGTGAAACCCTGTCTCTACTAAATAAAAAATACCAAAATTAGCCAGGCGTGGTGGCGTGCATCTGTAATCCCAGCTACTTAGGAGGCTGAGGCAGGAGGATCGCTTGAAGCTGGGAGGCGGAGGTTGCAGTGAGCCAAGATCATGCCATTGCACTCCAGCCTGGGCAACAAGAGTGAAACTGTCTTAAAAAAAAAAAAAAAAAAAGTTGAGTGACTTACTTAAGGTTGCCCAGTCAGGAAGAGGCAGAGCTGGTTTTAATCTAACCAGACGAAGGTCATTACACTGACCCTCCTGTTAAGACGATGTCTGATCCCGATTGGGGGTGGAGGTCAAGTTTGCACTTCATGCACCCTTTGCCCTTCATGTCCAGTTGTTGGTTGGGGGAGCTGGGGCATGGCCTCTGGGTGACTGGGCCTGATTCTTTCTTGGGTTTTGTTTCTGTCTCCCCTCCTCCCCTGTCCCCTCCTCCCTTCTGCCACCACCCACCTCAGACTTCCTCCTTCACTTGCCTGGACGCTGCGCCACGTCCCACCGGCCCTTACACTGTGGTGTCCAGCAGCATCCGGCTTCATGGGGGGCCTTGAACCCTGCAGCAGGCTCTTGCTCCTGCCTCTCCTGCTAGCTGTGGGTGGTGAGTTGGGGGCTTCTGTGGCTGCCTCCCCGGTCCCTGGGCTCAGCTTGGGACAGGGCAGGGAGCAGGGTGGAATGAGAGAACCAAAACGGGGTGTTGGGACGGGAGCAGGTGCCTGGGCTCCCAGAGCCTGTGGCTTTCTCCCACAGCCTGAGCCCCCAAGGTTTGCCCTCCACTACAAGCAGCGGGGAGGAGGGGACATCTAAGGGTGTCACCACAGGACAAGTTGTGCAGAAGTAACACACACATTCTGGTGGTCCAGACACCAGCCCCGGAGTCCTGCCAGGCCCATTCTCCCCCTGGGTAACCTCCTGGCTGTCAGAATCCACACTCCCTGGCTTCTAAACTTGTCCCCCTATCCCCATCATAGCTCTGTACCTCAGTTTACCTTCTTTTTCCTCCTCAGGTCTCTGTCCTGTCCAGGCTCAGGCCCAGAGCGGTAGGCCTAGACCCAGCAGTTCCTCTCCCTACCTCCCAAAGACCTCCCTGTTTCCGTCCCTCCCTCACCCTTCCCAAACCTCTCCCCCACCCCACCGCCCGCCGACCTGCTCCCCACTATTCCCAGTGCACACATGCTCACCTCCCCTGACCCCTGTGCCACAGAATGCAGCTGCTCCGCGGTGAGCCCGGGCGTGCTGGCGGGGATCGTGCTGGGGGACCTGGTGCTGACAGTGCTTATCGCCCTGGCCGTGTACTTCCTGGGCCGGCTGGTCCCTCGGGGGCGAGGGGCTTCGGAGGGTGAGTGGGGCTGGCAGGAGAAAACCTGAGGATGTGCCTGGATGGGGGAGGGGGGGTCGGGTAAGCTCCCAGATCCCAAACATCCAAAGGGATGGTAATGGAGGTGCTGATTTGGAAACGACAAAACAGCCCCAACTCACCACTCTGCCTGTCTCTGCACCCCATGACACCCCTCGCCTCCAGCAGCCACACGGAAACAGCGTATCGCTGAGACCGAGTCGCCTTATCAGGTGAGAAAACCAGACTGTCCTCCTCACATCTCGCTCCTGCCTGGGGATGTCTGCCCCAGATTCTCCTTCATGCCATCATAGGGACCTCAAAGCCACTCTCCTTAAAGCACCCCTGAACCTTGAAGGCACACAGGGCATCTGTCTGAAACTGGGCTGAATGATCGACCACAAGCCTATGGTCAGCTTAAAATGTGTGAAGATTGGCCGGGCGTGGTGGCTCATGTCTGTAATTCCAGCACTTTGGGAGGCCGAGGCAGGTGAATCACCTGAGGTCAGGAGTTTGAGACAAGCCTGGCCAACCCTGACTCTACTAAAAATACAAAAATTAGCTGGGCATGGTGGTGGGCGCCTGTAATCCCAGCTACTCGGGAGGTTGAGGCAGGAGAATTACTTGAACTGGGGAGGCGGAGGTTGCAGTGAGCCAAGATTGAGCCACTGCACTCCAGCCTGGGTGACAGAGCAAGACT
>NW_022437008.1:5332896-5344329 GCF_009761245.1 Sapajus apella
CAAAAAAATTTTTTATTTGAAGAAATAAGACAGGGGTCTCACTATGTTACCCAGGCTGGTCTCCAACTCCTGGTCTCAAGTGATCCTCCTGCCTCAGCCTCCAAAAATCCTGGGATTACAGGCAGAAGCAGCCAGGCTGGTTGAGTATTCTTGAAGCTCTTCTTTCTTTTCTTTTAATTTTTTTTTTTTTTTCTGAGATGAAGTCTCACTCTGTCACCCAGGTTGGAGTGCAATAGCATGTTCTCTACTCACTGCAACCTCTGCCTCCCCGGCTCAAGCCTCAGTCTCAGCCTCTCTGGCCGCAGCCTCCCGAGTAGCTGGGATTACAGGCACATGCCGCCACACCTGGCTAATTTGTGTATTTTTAGTAGAGACAGGGTTTCACTATGTTGGCCAGGCTGGTCTCAAATTCCTGACCTCATGATCCGCCTGCCTTGTCCTCCCAAAGTGCTGGGATTACAGGCGTGAGCCACCACATGGGGCCTAATTTTTTCTTTTTTAAAGTAGATGCCAGGTGTGGTGTCTCAGGCCTGTAGTCCCAGCACTTTGGGAGGCCAAGGTGGGCAGATTGTGAGGTCAGGAGATCGAGACCATCCTGGCCAACATGGTGAAACCTTGTCTCTACTAAAAATACAAAAATTAGCTGAGCCTGGTGGTGTGAGCCTGTAATCCCAGCTACTCGGGAGGCTGAGGTAGGAGAATCGTTTGAACCCGGGAAGTGGAGGTTGCAGTGAGCCAAGATCATGCCTTTGCATTCCAGCCTGGTGACAGAGCCAGACTCCAACTCAAAAAAAAAAAAAAAATAAAGTAGAGCTAGGTTCTTGCTATGTTGCCCAGGTTCATCCTGAACTCCTGGGCTCAAGAGATACATTGCCTCGGTCTTCCAAAGTGCTGGGATTACAGGCATGAGCCACCGTGCCTGGCTGAAGCTCTTTTTTTTTTTTTTTTTTTTTTTTTTTTTGAGACGGAGTTTCGCTCTTGTTACCCAGGCTGGAGTGCAATGGCGCGATCTCGGCTCACCGCAACCTCTGCCTCCTGGGTTCAGGCAATTCTCCTGCCCCAGCCTCCTGAGTAGCTGGGATTACAGGCACGCGCCACCATGCCCAGCTAATTTTTTGTATTTTTAGTAGAGACGGGGTTTCACCATGTTGACCAGGATGGTCTCGATCTCTTGACCTTGTGATCCACCCGCCTCGGGCTCCCAAAGTGCTGGGATTACAGGCTTGAGCCACCGCGCCTGGCGGAAGCTCTTTTTAAAAATTATGGTATAGACAAGAGAATCTACCCATCTGTCCCCCTCCCTGTCAGTGTTTCTTCTTAGCCCTTTGGGGGGTCATGAGATCCTCCAAGACCCCTCCCCTGAAAAATGCACGCCCAGACTAGTCATTATATATGATTTTAGGGTTTCTGTCAGAGGCCTGCCCCTGGGGGCCGCATAGATCCTCCCCACACCCCAAGTGTGAACCCTGCTGTGTGAAGTCCAACGTATTGTCTGCAACCAACTTTGCCCATTTGTCTCACTTGTGGATAAAGTTTCTTTGTGAAGTCTAAGAATCTCAGGGTTGGCTCTGTGATATCCAGAAGACTGAGGGGCCTTTCCGGTCACTGGTGGCAGTAACTGAAATTTTAGGACAGAGTGTTACCTGAATGTATTCATTCTTTCTGTGGCTACGTCCAGCACCTGTAAGTGCTAGATGCTGGGACCCAGTGACAGAGTTTCTATCCTAGTTAAGACAAACTTGAAGCAAATGAACAACCACAATAATTTGGGGAAGCAGGGTAAAGGAAATAAACAGGGTTTTGTCACTGGCTGGAGTATGGGGGGAAGAAACTACAGAGGGGAAATTGAGAAATGCCTCCCTGAGGCGGTGACGTGAGCTGAGACTTGAAGGCAGAGGAGATCTAGGGGAACAGAGTTTCAGGCAGAGGGATCAGCACATCCACTGGCCCTGAGGTTGGGGCGCAGTGGTGAGCCAGAGGAGAAGGGGGGCCGTTGAATGCACTTGAATAAAATCCAGATCTCTTCCATGGCTCTAATGCTGAAGAAGCTGCCGGGGGCCTTGTAGGGCACTGGCAGAAGGCTGGATTTTATTTGGTGGATCCTTTCCACTGATGGCCCCCATCCCTTTAGGAGCTCCAGGGTCAGAGATCGGATGTCTACAGCGACCTCAACACACAGAGGCCGTATTACAAATGAGCCCGAATCATGACAGTCAGCAACCTGATATCTGGATCCAGCCATTCCTGAAGCCTACCCAGCAACTCATTCCAACTCCTACCGCCATAAAGACCCACAGGGTGCTGTCCCCAGGAGACCAGACCTCTCCCCAGTGCTGCCCCCAAATAAACATGAAGTGCAAAAACATGATGCCAGATCCCAGGGCTGATGGGATGGGGACATGTGGGATCCTGAGGGGGTCTTGGATCCAGAAACAGTTCATGGGAGGAGGCTTCTTTGAGGAAGAATACAACGGCAGGTATTTCAATTGCTTTATTTTAACCCAAAAGTTGGGGCGGGAGGTTCCTGCGCCACCACACACCATCCAGGATGAGAGGGTCAGAAGGCAGAGGTCTGAGTTGCAGGAGGGTCAGCCCCTGCCCGGCATGTTGATGTAGACTTTGCCATCTTCTGGGGATAGGGGAGAGAAAGCATGAAGCCTGACCACCCACATATTCACTTCCTTAGGGACCCCCTGCTTCAGGGGTTTCCTCAGGGGTTCCCCCAGGCACCTCCCCCAGGGTTTCCCCAGCACCTCCTCCAGGGCTTCCCCAAGGGTCCCCTCCCTGGGACCCCCTCCCTAGGGACACCACGCACCCTCCAGGCCCCTCCCACTCCTGCCCTCACCTTGGGCGGGGCTGCGGCGTGGGCGGGCGCACAGGAACACCGCCCCAACGATGAGCAGTGATACCACCGCGTCAGCCGCCACGAGCCCTGCCAGGAGCGGCAGAGAGAGGGGCCCACATCCGGAACAGGAGCCTGGAGAGTGGGGGCCGGGACAGGGAGACAGCTCAGGTTCTGCGTTCTGGGGCTGTGTTTTGGCCACAGGGAGGAGAGGAAGTCCCCCTGAGGGGCGGGTCCCACGTTCTCTGGGGTTGCGATTGGGGAATGAAAGGGGAGACAGATGCAGAGAGCCTGGGGTGCCCCAGGACCCTTGGAGCTGTGCAGTGGGCACATGGGGTACTCCTAAAAAGAGGCTGGCGGTCACTGATTCTGGGACTCGGAGAGGGACACAGATCCTCTGATTTGGGGACAGGAGGTGAGATAGTGACCTGAGAGCCACTGGGGTGTTCTGAGAGCCTCTGGTTTCTGGGATGGAGGAGATACCTGAAGTGCTGGGATAAAAGGCAGGGAGGGATCTCTCACCTGGGGTCGTTTGAGCTGCAGCCACTGTGGAAAGAGAGAAGGGGGATGAGGGTGGAGAGAAGGTCCATGAAACAGCTGGGCACAGTGGCTCACACTTGTCATCCCAGCACTTTGGGAGGCTGAGGCAGGAAGATCGCTTGAGCCCAGGAGTTTGAGACCAGCCTGGGCAACATAGTGAGACCCTGTCTCTGCAATACAAAAATTAACTGGACGTGGTGGTTTGCGCTTGTAATCCCAGCTACTCTGGAGGCTGAGGTGGGAGGATCACCTGAGCCGTGATTGCGCCACTGCATTCCAGCCTGGACAGCAGAGTGAGACCCCATCTCAAAACAAACCAAAAAATAAGATGTAGGAAAGGAAAGGTACTGTCCTGAGAAGTGACCTCCACGCTGGAGAGATGGAACAGGGTCACATGGGCAGGGAACTCCCAGAGACACAGAGAGTGACAAGAAATTGAAAGTGGCAGCAGAGACCCGCCCATGAGAAGGGGGCACTCACAGGCAGCTCCTCTAGAACTCCCTGCCTTGGCCGGGTACGGTGGCTCACACCCGTAATCCCAGCACTTTGGGAGGCCAAGCTGGGCAGATCATGAGGTCAAGAGATTGAGACCATCCTGGCCAACACGGTGAAACCCCATCTGTACTAAAAATACAAAAATTAGCTGGGTGTGGTGGTGCACGCCTGTAGTCCAGCTACTTGGGAGGCTGAGGCAGGAGAATTGCTTGAACCAGGGTGGCAGAGGCTGCAGTGAGCCGAGATCGTGCCACTGCATGATCTGGGCAACAGAGCAAGACTCCGTCTCAAAAAAACAAAAACAGGCCGGGCGCTGTGGCTCACACCTGTAATCCCAACACTTTGGGAGGCTGAGGCAGGTGGATCACAAAGTCAGGAGTTCAAGACCAGCCTGGCCAACAAGGTGAAACCCCGGCTCTACTAAAAATACAAAAATTAGCTGGTTGTGGTGGCACACACCTATAATCTCAGCTACCTAGGAGGCTGAGGCAGGAGAATAGCTTGAACCTGGGAGGCGGAGGTTGCAGTGAGCTGAGATCACGCCATTGCACCCCAGCCTGGGTGACACAGTGAGACTCTGTCTCCAAAACAATAAAAATAAATAAATAAATAAATAAAACAAGCAAACAAAAAAACTCCCTGCCTCACCTCCTCCCGCCCCCAAGGACCTAGGCCCTGAAGCCAAATGGATCTCCCAGAAGGGAAGGGGCACAGGGAGAAGAACCCCACTTTCAGCACCCGTCCCTGTAGACGTCACCCAAGCACCCCTCTCACAAATGCTCTGCCTACTATCCCCTGTAACCACTGGCTCTACCTGGGAGCAAAAGCAGGAAGAGGATGTGACCCAGAAGGACCATGATGGGCTGGTGTCTGGCAGGGGTCTGGCAGAGGACTGTGGTCCAGAGAAGTCCCGAGGAACCGTTAGGTAGCAGAGAAGTAGCAATAGCGGATGTCACCCTGCTGGTGTCAAGACCATCTACTTCCTGTGCGTGTTGAGGGGGTGTCTCTGTTGTTGCCTTTGGTGAACTAACTCAGAGGGAGGGTCAGAGAGACCAGGGAGGCTGCTGTGCTGCTCCAAGTGGGAATGACAGGTGGCCCAGGGTGTGCTGGCTAGGGAGATCTCGAAATATTTTGAAGGTAGGGCCAACGACGTTTACTGATGAAGTGGATGTGAGTGTTTGAGAGGGATCCAGGACAGCCAAGCCTTCTGGCCCGAAACGCTGAGAAGATGAAGCGTCCATTGGCAGAGAGGAAAGGAGGGGAAGTGGGTTTGCGGGGAAAGTGCCGAGGTTTGGGCACAGGGAGTTGGAAATGCCTGATAATCTCCCTGTGGAGATGCTGAATGACCTCACTGCATTTAGTAGTTCAAGGGATAAGGCTGGTCTGGAAATGTAAATTTGGGGGTTGATGGCTTATGGATGGTATTTAAAGCTGAAAGACTGGGTGAGATCACCAAGGAAGTGAGTGCAGACAGGATCCCGCCCCCATCCCAACACACACTGAATGGGGGAAGGGGAGGAACCTTGCCAGGGAAATGGAGAAGGAGGAGGGAGTAAGGGAGGAGACCCCGGAGAACATGGCATCTTGAAAGCAGGGGAGAGGCTGCCGAGGTGGCTCACGCCTGTAATCCCAGCACTTTGGGAGGCCAAGGCGGGAGGATCACCTGAAGTCAGGAGTTCAAGCCAACATGATGTAGTGAAAACCCATCTGTACAAAAATACAAAAGTTACCCCAGCGTGGTGTCGGGCGCCTGTAATCCCAGCTACCCAGGACTGAGGCAGGTGGAGGTTGAAAAGACCTGAGATGTCGCCACTGCACTCCAGCCTGGGCCACAGAGTGAGACCTTGTCAAGAAAGAGAAAGAGAGAGAGAGAGAGAGAGAGACAGAAAGAAAGAAAGGCAAGCAGGGGAGGAATAGGGCCCACGTGGTCAGCGCTGTGAAAGGTCACCAAGTGAAACTGAGGGTGGCTTCCACTGGAATGTCAGCTCCAGGGCTGGGAATTCCTGCCTGCTTAGTTCCCAACACGCAGCCAAATGCCTCCTCTGCTGCAATCAATTATTTTAAATGATGGATGAGTAAATGAAACCAGACCTCTGAAAAGGCTCATGTAGGGGAGAGGGAGAAGTTGAGCCACACCCTCTACCCTTGCCCACAGGCCCTCCCTCTGGGAGTCTAACTCCTAGTACCCCCCTCCCTCCGGACTCAGTAATAGTCTCCCTACTCCTACCCCTACCTCCATCCCCACTCCTACCTCTACCTCCGTGGGCAGGGCCCAGGAAACAAAGCATTCAGCAACCCCTTGGACAGAGACTCAGAATCCAGGCCCCAGCCAGGTGCTATGCCTCAATCCTGTAATTCCAGCATTTTGGGAGGCCAAGGCCGGCAGGTCACCTGAGTTCAGGAGTTGGAGACCAGCCTGGCCAACATGGTGAAACCCCATCTCTAATAAAAATACAAAAATTAGCCGGCGTGGTGGTGGGCCCAGGTAACTGGGGAGGGTGAGGCAGGAGAATCGCTTGAACCGAGGAGGCGGAGGTTGCAATGAGCCCAGATAGCGCCATTGCGCTCCAGCCTGGCGACAGACTCCTCAAAAACAAAACAAAAGAAATTCCAGTCCCCGCCCCCCTGCGCCCCAGCGTCCCCCTCCTCTTGGAGCCCAGTACCCTTGGCTGCTTCAGACCAAAGATCTGGACCCCAGCTCCCTCCTTCTCCGCGGACTCTGGAGTCCGCCTCCCAAGTCCGCCCCGCCCACTCAAGGGCTGCGTTTGCCCAAGCGCGACTCGGGGACTCCCAGGTCTGTGGGCGGGCCCTGCCCAGGACTGGGTGGTGCCAGAACCCCTAGTTTAAAAACTCGCGGGTAGCTGACCCAAGATCGGGGACCCGGCGGCGGCTCCGCGGGGGAAACAGCGAGGCTGGCGCAGCGCCGAGGCCGCGGCCCTGGGGGCCCGCAATCCACGCCACGGAATCCCCGAGGTAATGGGTGCGGGTAAGGCGCGCTCGGCCTCCTAAGAAAGTGAGGGGCTGAGGATCGAAAGACTCCTGAGCTCCTGAGGGACGGAGCTGGAGCGTCAGTCCTGGGTCACGAGAGTGAGGGATGTTTGGAGGAGGAGGGGTCCCGGCCTCCTGGATTGTGACGGAGGGGCGGCTGCGATCCCGAACTTCTGGGTCCTGGGGGCGCAGGGGACTGGGGATCCAGGATCGCGGGTCCCCGAGGGTGAAAGGGCTGGGAGGCTGGACCCCTGCCTGGGTCCTTGGAGGTGCTGGGGGTTGCTGGCAGCCGAGAATCACCCTAGAAGGAAGGGCTCCCGGACTGAGTGCCGGGGGGCGTCGTTGCTTAAAATCGGTGAGGGTCTCTGTGGGGAAGGGTCCGGAGCCTGGCCGTAGGGTCTATGCTGACGGCGAACCTGCCTCTGCCCAGCCCTTGGATTTTCGGATCGCCACTCGTGCGGGGCTGAGCAGGAATTCCCCTTTCGCGGGGATTCCACTAGCGCCACGCTCGGCCGCGCGCCCCGCCTCGGAGCAGGACACCTGGGGTGAAAGAGGGGGGAAGGGGAGAATGGAAGATTCCCTTGCGCGAGCGCCTTGGCGTCAGCGCGCCGCGTCCGGGCTGTTTCCGAGCCGCCCCCTCCCGCCCCACCGCAATCCCCGCTTAACTCTTCCTCCGCCGGAACCCGGGCGCGGAAGGTTGAGGGTTTTGCCTTTCTGGGTCGTAGGAAGCAGTTTGGGACCCAGGGCTCCCAAATCCTAGAGAGGAGGGGACTGAGGGTCCAGACTCCTGGGGCCTGAAGAAGAGACTGTATGGGTGGGACTTTGTTTTTTGAATAGAGTCTAGTCGTCCCGGCTGGAGTGCAGTGGCGCGATCTTGCTCGCTGCAACCTCAACCTCCGCCTTCTGGATTCAAGTGATTCTCCTGCCTCAGCCTCCTGAGTAACTGGGATTACAAGCTCCCGCCAGCACGCCTGGCTAATTTTTATAGTTTTAGTAGAGACGGGATTTCAACATGTTGGCCAGGCTGGTGTCGAACTCCTGATCTCAGGAGATGCGTCCGCCTCGGCCTCCCAAAGTGCTGGGATTACAGGCAAGAGCCACTGAGCCAGGACCCTTGTGGGGCCTTTGTCTTCTCGACATTCCTCGGAGAGGGGTGCTGGGGACTGCTGATTTCTAGAGGTATAGATTCTAGGGCAGAAAAATGTTGGGAACCTGAATGTGCCTCTAGGTAGTGACGCCTGGCACCCGCACCCCACCAACCCGCTGGCTTCAAAACTGGGATATCTGGGGGTGGAATTTTTTTACGGAAGTCGGGTGGCTGCTGCCGAGGGGTTCCCTCCTCCCCTTTCCCCACTTTCCGCGACGCTGGTGGAAAGTTGGGTCAGAGGGAAAGTGCGAAGCAGAAGGAAGGAAACGGCGGAGGCGGACGCCCCACCCCCATCTTCTAATGGCTTTGCAGGAGTCAGGCGGCATCTACTGCCAGTTTTTCCGCGCGGGAGGGCGAGGTGGGCGCCCAAACCCACTCCCCCCCTCCCCGCCACACCCGCCGCATTTAGTTGACTTAAGGACCCTGATGACTTCCGCTCCTCCTCTCTCGCACAGTGAGTAGGGGTGAGCGCAGCCATTGTCCAACGCAGACTGTGAAGAAGCTTCTGGAAGAGCAGAGGCGCCGCCAGCAGCAGCAGCCCGACGCTGGCGGGGTGCAGGTGAGGCCAGGGAGCGACTGCTCTCAGGAGGTTCCCCCATGCCGTTCCGCAGGGACTCAGCGGCTTGCCTGCCGATGATGGGGTGGCCCTGACCTAAATGCCCTATAGGTCCGGGTCAGACCTGGAGGAACCTGCCAGATAAAGTCACCAGGGTTCCTTTTTGCTTTTGTCTCTACAGGGACAGTTTCTCCCTCCCCCAGCGCAGCCCCTGACCCCATCTGTGAATGAGGCCGTGACTGGTAAGTTCCCTCAGCTCCTAGGCCTCCCCATCCGCCTTCTCTAAGGGACTCAGACATCCCAGCTCTCAGAACTTTGGGACACCTAGGAGTCAGGCCCTCATTCTTCCCCTTTTGTTTGAGACGGGATCTCACCCTGTTGCCCTGGCACTGGAGTTGGGTGGTGCTGTCTGGCTCACTGTAGCCTCCACCTCCTGGGTTTGAGTGATCCTCCCGCCTCAGCTTCCCAAGTAGCTGGGACCACAGGTGATGCCACCTTCTCTGCTAATTTTTTAAATTTTTGTAGAAACAGGGTCTGGCTATGTCACCCAGGCTGGTAGGCCCTCATTCTTGCTGGAACTCGTAACAGTCTGATTTCCTAGGTTCTGTCGGTCCTACAGAACCCCAGGGCCCAGTCTCCAGCCTTTTGAGCGTGCTAGCAGGCCAGGTCCTGGGCTCTTGGTGGCCCAGAAATACCTTGGGAAACACCAGGCCCTCTAGACCTGGCTGTGACGTCCCCAACTCTAGTAACCAGACCTGCCCCTGCCCCTCCTCTTACACGCAGGCCACCCTCCCTTCCCAGCACACCCGGAGACTGTGAGTTCTGGAGTTAGCAGCCTGGGTCCCCCCATGGGCTTTCCAGACTGGGACCCCAACACGCATGCTGCCTACGCAGACAGTCCCTACTCTTGCCCTGCTCCTGCTGCCGAAAGTTTCCTGCCTCCTGACTTCTACCCACCCTCGGACCCAGGGCCGCCGTGCCCATTTCCCCAGGGCATGGAGGTGAGATACAGAGTGGGTACAGGATGCTGAAGGGCCCCTAAAAATTCGCAGTTGCGCTCCTGCAGTATTCTGAGGTGTCCGGAGCTCGGTTACGGTCGCCCGTTCCAGGCCGGGCGTGGTGGCGCATGCCTATAATCCCAGCGCCTGGGGAGGCCGAGGCAAGTGGGTCACTTGAGGTCAGGAGTTTGAGACCAGCCTGGCCAACATGGTGAAACTAAAAATACAAAAATTAGCTGGGTGTGGTGGCACTCGCCTGTAATCCCAGCTACTCCGGAGGCTGAGGCAGGAGAATTGCTTGAACTCGGGAGGTAGAGGTTGCAGTGAGCTGAGATCACACCACTGTACTCCAGCCTGGGTGGCGGAGTGAGCCTCTGTCTTGGAAAAAAAAAAAAATCCCCTTTTCCAGGTGGGCAAAACTGAGGACTAAAAGTCCGAGGTCACTTGGCACAGATGGGATACCCAGGGGCTCTGCATGCAGATGTGACAGTGTGGTGGATTGGGTTGGGGGAGTTCTCAGCTGACGGGCTCTCCCCACCACCTGTACCCCTCAGGACCCCCAGGACAGCCGGCTCTATGCAGGATCTTCCCTGCCACAGGCAGGGCCCTGGAGAGTTTCTGCACCCCCTTCAGGACCCCCTCAGTTCCCCGCTGTGGTCCCTGGACCATCCCTGGAGGCGGCCCGGGCTCACATGCTGGCTTTGGGGCCACAGCAGCTGCTGGCCCAGGATGAGGAGGGGGACACGTGAGTATGGGGGCGGGTTTGTCTGCAGACTCTTGGCTTGGTGGGGGCTGTTCTTATGACTGTCCCCCACCTGTCCTCAGGCTCCTGCACCTGTTGGCAGCTCGGGGGCTGCGCTGGGCGGCGTACGCTGCGGCTGAGGTGCTCCAGGTGTACCGACGTCTTGACATTCGTGAGCATAAAGGCAAGGTGAGACCTGAGGCCTGAATGATCCTGGGTTCAGGGGAGGAGGGAGCCAGGGGCCTGGACTCCTGGATCCCAGAGAAGAGAGGAATGGGGGCTGAGCTCCTGGGTCTGAGGGGAGATGGGGCTGGGAGCCTGGTTTTCCAACGGGAGGGAACCAGGGGCCCAGCCTGACCTCTCCTGTGACCTGCAGACCCCTCTCCTGGTGGCAGCTGCTGCCAACCAGCCCCTGATTGTGGAAGACCTGCTGAACCTGGGAGCAGAGCCCAACGCCACCGACCATCAGGGACGTTCAGTCTTGCACTTGGCTGCTACCTATGGGCTACCAGGAGTTCTGTTGGTATGCCCAGCTGGCAGGTGGAGGGGGTCATCTGAGGGTAGACTGGTTGCCCAGATTTTGGCTTCCAGAGCCAGGGGTCCGAAGGAGACCCTTACCCAGCACTCCAACTTCTCTTCCTCCCAGGCTGTGCTTAACTCCGGGGTCCAGGTTGACCTGGAAGCCAGAGACTTTGAGGGTAAGTTGGGTGTGGACAGGGCTGGTGTGGCTGGGCGGGGTGGATGCAGCAGATGCAGGTCCCTCACTCTCTCCATTCTGCAGGCCTCACCCCGCTCCACACGGCCATCCTGGCCCTTAACGTTGCCATGCGCCCTTCCGACCTCTGTCCCCGGGTGCTGAGCATGCAGGCCCGAGACAGGCTGAATTGTGTCCACATGTTGCTGCAAATGGGTGCTAATCACACCAGTCAGGTGAGCTGGGAGTGAGCGGTCGGTCCCTGGGAGATTGTATGGGAGGGGGCCACCTGGATGTCTGGGAGCTCCAGACGGATGCTGACTTTGCCTCTTCCTTGGGCAAGTTACTTCACTTCTCTGTGCCTTAGGAGGTTTTTTTTCTTTGTTTATTGGGTTTTTTTTTTTTTTTTTTTTTTTTTTTTTTTTTTTTTT